>NW_026267606.1:60953-61325 GCF_000697945.3 Frankliniella occidentalis | reverse complement strand
CGCTTTCTTTTTCCCCGCATTCTTCTGCATTTCAGCTTTGCCGGAATGCTTTTCAATCAGAACGGGACCATTCTCCCGTCCCGACTGCCCCAACGGTGCTATACTTTTCGGAAGTGTTTTAAAATTAAACACCAATTGATGTTTAGCCCAGTTAAGCACGACAATGTGTTGAGGAAATGCACACTTGTGAACTCAAACAC
Organism: Frankliniella occidentalis; assembly: GCF_000697945.3. Classification (NCBI taxonomy): domain Eukaryota; kingdom Metazoa; phylum Arthropoda; class Insecta; order Thysanoptera; family Thripidae; genus Frankliniella; species Frankliniella occidentalis. The sequence goes on along the minus strand of NW_026267606.1, from coordinate 61,125 downwards.
CAATTGGCGTTGAACATTTAACACTTGTTTTACCAGTGATTGTAAGGTATCATCTGCTAAGAATAGGATGTAGGTGGAACTGGGCACGCAAGTAAATTGTGAGAATGTCTCCTCGGACAGCTTACTGTTAGGGAAAAGATGAGCCGGGACGCTGGCTCTCCACTGTGCAACT
>NW_026267606.1:58826-59121 GCF_000697945.3 Frankliniella occidentalis | reverse complement strand
TAAATTATTCAACGTTTGTGCGACATAACCTGTCCCCGAAAGCGAACGTGAATCCGAATATCAAGTACAAGTTCAAGTATGAAACGGAAAAGGCGCCGGATGTGAAAATTCCTTTAGTGCTCAGCGAGCATGACAGGGGGCCAGATCCAGAGACGTGTTCCTGGGTACACAATTATTTCATCATAATTTTGCGCAACATCAGGTAACAAAGGGTCACCCTTCTGGTGTTTTGGTTCGGCGTGTGGCGCCGACTCAGTGTTGCTTGCTGAGCGCCACTCTGATTTTAGGTCGTTAC
>NW_026267606.1:57810-58281 GCF_000697945.3 Frankliniella occidentalis | reverse complement strand
ATGGTCTTGACGAACCCTCAAAGTAGGCACTGCTGTGGAGGGAAGATAGTCCAATGTTTCGACCAAAGTTTGCCCCTGAGTCACTATTCAGTGTCTCCATTACATGGGTTAGTCGTGGTTCAAATTCATCATAAGAAGCTACATCTATGACCCCATGACTGAATTTTGTAGTAAATCCAGGACCTGCAGAATTTCCAGACTACTCAACTGCACCAGCATCTACAAATAATGCAACTATAACATCAAATGCAACCTTAAGGAGGGGAAGGGGGGTCCTTGCTATAGCATATTGCTTCATGTTGTATTACAATATCATGATTTGCAATGTTATAGGGGACCCTATTACCCTAAAGGTTTGCTACAATCATCGCTGAAAATTGCCACCAAAATTCCACCAAGATTACTAGAGGATTTTATTTATCGTCACAGCACTACTGATACAACTATCCTGTACACCTAATTGTTTTATGT
>NW_026267606.1:55722-56104 GCF_000697945.3 Frankliniella occidentalis | reverse complement strand
AAAGCATTCCGGTAAAGCTGAAATGCAGAAGAATGCGGGGAAGAAGAAAACGGAAGTCACCATGTTAAAGCATAGCGATTTCTGCATTTCAGCTTTACCAGAATGCTTTATTCGTTCTCGAGATATCTTTCGGACAGACAAACACATAAACAGAATGGAGCTTTTTCGGTCAGTGGAATAATGAGCTTCGCTAACGCTCAGCCAACAAAGGAGACATCTTAGGCAATAGGGCATTCCGGTAAAGGAAGGTAAAATGCAGAATAATGTGAGGAAGAAGAAAACGGAGATCACTATGCTTTTACATGGGACTTCAGTTTTCTTGTTCCCTGCATTCTTCTGCATTTCAGCTTTACCGGAATGCTTTAAATTTTGTAGTATTCGG
>NW_026267606.1:50400-51087 GCF_000697945.3 Frankliniella occidentalis | reverse complement strand
CATGGCAATTTCTCATACTGAGCAGACGGAAACAGATTAATCGGTGAGTTTGTTCTTTTTCACTTCCGTTCTAGATAGCCTGGAACACCCTATTAAATCGGGGCCACATTACATTCACCCTTCGTCTAAGGGACTGGCTCGCATGCACTCTCAGCTGCCCTCTGCACTGTGCGTCTGAGGCTGTCCATCGATTTGTCCATGGTATAGTCAGGCAGTGCAGACTGCTCTTTCCGCATTTTCTTTTCGCTTGCATTCATTTAATTTCTTTGTTATGTCCGAGTACAGTACATGTTCAATTCAGTTATATTATTGGCTGAGCGATAAGCGAAGCCTATTACTCCGTCTGGTTGGAAAAAACTTTTTCTGTCTGTCTGTATATCTGTCCGCACGAAAACTCGGAAACGAATTGAGCGAGCGACCTGGGATTTTCAGGGTCGTTTTGTATTATAAAAAGACAGATCGAGTACGAAGATAAGCATTCTAGCTCAAAAATTGGATTTAAAAAAAATCGAAAACAACAGGTCCCAAAAATGACGTTTTTTTCATGGTGTCCTAAGGGGTAACTCATCAAAGTAGAGCCCTACGAGCGAAAATTTTGTCCGTTTTGCTCTAGCTCAAACCGTTGAGGCTAGAGGGTGTTTTTGACGAAAATAAGCGAAAAATGTACAACCCTGCATGATTAGTCGA
>NW_026267606.1:49516-49815 GCF_000697945.3 Frankliniella occidentalis | reverse complement strand
AACAGTGTTTCGTGAGATATCGCGAAGCCTGTTACGCGAGACGTGGTCTGGCGTACATCTACCTAGTGATATCTATTGTCATAATTACTCTTATGAGTTTAATTCTGCTTGGCGATGATTAAGAAGTATCGGTTAATTAACTTATGAGCACCTTACCCCTTTCGGTGGCGAGGTGGCAGCGCGTAGTGGGAACCATAACATGCAAATTTTCTCGTGCGTTTCGGTTTAAATGAGTAGTCCTATCGTCTTCGGTGTGAAAAATTAACTCCGTACCACACAAGTTTTATCAAAAATAACAC
>NW_026267606.1:48560-48915 GCF_000697945.3 Frankliniella occidentalis | reverse complement strand
TGGGGCGATTATTATTATTAGCTTTTTGAGTAAGGTTGATCGCCACAGTGATGAGCGTTCGTCGGGGCTCACACATTCTTGTACTCCTGCACACATTGGTTTCTTAGAACCCTTGGGGTTAAGTTTGGTTAAGGTTTGGATAGAGGTATCAAATGTTACAAGGTTCCTTAAATTTTATCAGTGTTCTTGCTTTAAAAGTTGTGCTGTCACAAGTAGATAAAAAGGTAAAAGTTCTAGCTACTGATCATTCTAACCTTTTGTCTTTTCTTTTTGATCATGCAGATACTAGATTCAGTGCAAGATGGACACCAAGTTAAGATATTATTTGTTTGTTTGATTGAATTAAAACTTATCT
>NW_026267606.1:46850-47812 GCF_000697945.3 Frankliniella occidentalis | reverse complement strand
TTTTGTTCTTCTTAGTTCCGGGCAGCGCTCCATTGAAATACCCTATTGTACATTACATTTGTATTTTGATTTATTTCATAGTGATATTATTTGTTTCACGTGTGCCGAAATAAACTTTTGAAGAAAATCTTCCATTAGGTATAAGGTATCAATATGAGGTTGAGGTTAACACTCTGTGTCAGAACCGCAGGCCAAGGTAGATGCATGCCAGGCGCGTTGCAGCGTAACAGTATTTCGTGAGATATCGCGAAGCCTGTTACGCGAGACGTGGTCTGGCGTACATCTACTATGTTTAACTCCACTAAAACGTTGATATTTACATAACAATCTGTCAAAATTAGGACTTTTTTGGTTTTCTTTCCAGCCGTTTAAGTGTACTGAATGCGGGGCTCGGTTTGAAAAAGAAACAGCGTTATTGAGCCATTTGAAAGCTCACCTGAAGTTCTCCAATCATTCGGTACGTGTTTTAGTCAAACACGTAACTCGTCGAAAGAGAACCCTTCGGGCTAAAATTTTGTCCGTTTGGCTCTATCTCTTACCGTTTAGTCGCCAGAGGGCGATTTCCACACGAAAATGACCCCAAGTCGCCCCAAATCATTTGAATGTTGTTTCTCAGATATTTGATGGTCTCTGATGGGGCAACCCGTCAAAATAAAATACTGGGGGTAAACTAGGGTATTCCAATGGAGCGCGAAGCGGAAGCAAGAAGAACAAGAACGGAAGGTGGAAAGGCGCCCGCACTCCTCCCCGGGCGCTCCCCCACTCCGTCTAGTAAAGGAGAGGGGGACGGCGCGGGCGCCTTTCCACGTTCCGTTTTTGATATTCTTGCTCCATTGGAATACCCTATTAGTGTTCTTTGGAGGCGAAGCAGGGTTGCCAGCGACTCACTTTTCTCACTTTTTTCCACTATTTTTAAAATGACTCACTTTTTGCTACTATTTTGTAGAAACAGTCACTATTCG
>NW_026267606.1:44895-45964 GCF_000697945.3 Frankliniella occidentalis | reverse complement strand
GGCTGAGCGATTAGCGAAGCCTATTACTCCACTGATGATCAAAAATTTTCGCGTCTGTTTGTCCGTCTGTTTCAGAGATCGTCAAAGCACGGGCTGTCGGGCTGGCTCACCCACCGCCAGCCAGCGCCAAGACGCTGACCCGAGCCCGAGCCGAGGTTTCGGGCTCGGTCCTCGGTCCAGCCTCGGTTCATAGCGCTCACTGCAGGTGAGGGGAGCTGAGCGGGGCAAGGTGGGGTGCGAGCGCGAGCTGACGGGCTGAGTTCAGGCTCGGCCCGCTCGAAACTCTGGTCTATTTGACTGTACGCAGAACGATTTAAGTACCCCGCTCCGGGCGCGCGGCAGCTGAAGAAGAAGGCAAGAAGCACAAAAGCAGGGAGTGGGGGAGCGCGTAACGGCGGCGCGATATTTTTTGTACAGCTTTCTAAGGGGTAACTCGTCAAAGTAGAGCCCTATGGGCGAAAATTTCGTCCGTTTGGCTCTATCCTTAACCATTTAGGCGCCACAGGGAGTTTTTGACGAAAACAAGCGAAAAATGGTACAACCCTGCATGCTTAGTCGAAGTGACGGGAAGTTAACGGGCCGGAGGCCCGTATCTTTGTGTACATTTTTGCGCTACCCGACTCGGGTGTCAGCGCCGCAGGCCTAGGTAGATGTATGCCAGGCGCGTCGCGTAACAGTGTTTCGTGAGATATCGCGAAGCCTGTTACGCGAGACGTGGTCTGGCGTACATATAGCTAGTCATCAAAGTAGAGCCCTATGGGCGAAAATTTCGTCCGTTTGGCTCTATCCTTAACCATTTAGGCGCCACAGGGAGTTTTTGACGAAAACAAGCGAAAAATGTACAACCCTTCATGCTTGGTCGAAGTGACGGGAAGTTAACGGGCCAGAGGCTCGTCTCGTTGTGTACATTTTTGCGCCACCTCGGGTGTCAGCGCAGCCTAGGTAGATGTATGCCAGGCTCGTCGCAGCGGAACAGTGTTTCGTGAGATATCGCGAAGCCTGTTACGCGAGACGTGGTCTGGCGTACACCTACTTAGATAATTTTCATGGAAAAGTTTACCGTCAAAGT
>NW_026267606.1:42012-43868 GCF_000697945.3 Frankliniella occidentalis | reverse complement strand
CCCCTTAATACGCCACTGTTCTGCGATGGGCGGTCAGGCTGCGCCCGCTGCGTGAGGTGTGCGAGAGAGAGCGACAGTGCATGGGCGGTGCTGGGGGCTGTGGCTTGGCGTAGCGGCTGCAGTCACCGGCCGGACATCCGTATAGTGCCGAAGTCACCTGTGCGGGGTCCGGCCGGGTCGGCGCTGGCCAACAGCTACTCTCGCCACGCCAATAACTGCCGAACGGAGCGGGCGGAACTACCGCCCGCCTCCGGGCTCGGTCCGGGCGGCCACCCGGCCCGTTGACGAAGAGACGGCCCGACCGCCCATCGCAGAACTCTGAGGCCTCATGCCAGATGGCGAACTGGTAAGCTTAGTTTTAATCTTCACTGTTCTGTAAAGTTTCTACCATTCAATCAACATTTTCTGTTCTTCAGGTGAACATTGGACATAATGTTATGGCATATAATGATGTATGGTCTAGTATAGATAAGAAGGATGACTGGGCCTATTCTGCGCTGCTTGCAGTATTTGGTGAGCATGCCAAGTATTACAGGGTGCGGAAGCCCAGATAGCTTGATTAGCACGGATTAGAACCTGAAGCTGATCCCCACCAAACCCCCGTACCTTTATGTTCTTGAACTTTAGTTCTTACTTTCAGTTGAAGCCATATGTTGTTTCATTTATTGTAATTCATGGTTCACCCACATCAGATTACTACAAATAATAACTCAAGAAGAATCCTGATATTTTATTGGAAAGGCCCAGAAACCCAGTGAGGAATGGGAACGTGAATAGGGTGTTCCAGGCTATCTAGAACGGAAGTGAAAAAGAACAAACTCACCGATTAATCTGTTTCCGTCTGCTCAGTATGAGAAATTGCCATGGTAGTTTGGCCCGATTCTAACCTCTCAAATATGGAGGCGAGCTCGAAACTGACCTGACGGTTTTTCATACCTGAAACGCCGTCGTGACACGTGATCAGCTCAACCAATCAGAGCCATCACGGAAACAGAAAAGTCAGTGAGTTTGTTCTTTTCCTACTTCCGTTTTGGATAGCCTGGAATACCCTATTCAACTTCGAATCGACGTCGAAACATCGGAAAGAGGTGGATTTGGGGGACAAAGTGACGGTTATTCGACTGTTTCGACGTCAAATCGACATCGAATCGACGTTTAAGAGTACTCATTTCTCACTGAGAAAGAAGAATAATCAAAATGGAGCGCCTGAACTCAATGAGGAGCAGTGGGCCAACTTTTTGGAGGAAAAGTCAGAGGAGGATCGCACAAAGAGGAGAAAATCTACTCTCACTCACTTGGTGAAACACTTGGAAATGGAAGGGCTTCTTGGTGACAAGGCCACAAACCAACATGTACAAATCGTCTGAAGGGAGGTCGCAAGTTGTCACTGCTTCTGACGACGATGAAAAAGAGGAAGCTTCTGTCAGTAAGTCAGTATTTAAAAGTAGTGAGAAATGATATCATGTTTCAAAAAATTTCTACTGCCGTGTTGGCTGCTAACGCTGGCCGCTAGCATGGTCGGCGGCTGTGGCCAGAGCCATCCGGCCGGCCACCAGAGTGCGCTCGACGGCGACCGAGCCAAGCTCGGTCGGTCCGGCGCTGGATAGGTCACTCTCACACTGACTCTCCGACAACCACCACTACTCTCACCATTCCCCAGCTCCGTTCTCAGCCCGGCGTGCTCTGCCACGGACTGAGTCCCCAACGCCACAGGCGGGTTCTACCACTGTGTGCGTGTGTACCTGCTAGGGTTTAGTCTAAGTGTTGTATGGTTATCATGTGTGTGCTGTATCTGAATAAAGACTGTATTGTAATCCGCGTATCGTCATTTTCCCGACACGTCAACTATAAAATCT
>NW_026267606.1:34828-37423 GCF_000697945.3 Frankliniella occidentalis | reverse complement strand
AAAATCCACTTGGCTGCCACCTTAGCAAGGTGGCAACAAAGTCCCTGTCAACTTCCACTTAACTTGCAGTTTGCCACTTGCTTTTTTTTCCCAGGGTGCGACGGCCCATTCTTGCTGGTCGGTCAATAGGGTATTTCGGGTAAGCAAAGCAGCGGAAACGGAACGGCCTAGCGGCTGCTGGATTCATCTCAGCCTTCGAACTGCGCATGCGCAGTAGACTCTGCGGCTCCCCGCCGCCTCCCCCTCTCCCCCGCGCATCAACGGTAGAGATGCAACCAGCGGTGGACTGGGCAGTTCCGTTTCCGCCGCTCCGCTTACCCGAAATACCCTATAGGGTTTTCCAATGGAGCGTGGAGCGGAAGCAAGAAGAACAAAAACGGAACGTGGAAAGGCGCCCGCACTCCTCCCCGCCTGCCCCCCACTCCTCCCCGGGCGCTCCCCCTCTCCGTCTAGTAGAGGAGAGGGGGACGGCGCGGGCGCCGGGGGGACTCAAAAAGCGCCGTGCCTACCTGGTGCACGGATTATGAGGTGGATTAACCGTGGGGGCCAGCGCGTAAATGCGGAGGCCAGGGGACCGCACCCGGCCCGAAAAGTACGAAAAGCGCCGCGCGCCCGACGATCGGCCCTGGGGGAGCCCGGCCCGTCGCAGGCCGGGGGCCGGGGCTCTCGCTCTTGGCACTCGCTTGTACCGTGGACGGGCCCTGGTACCCAAAAACACTTTGACCGATTATATCGTTAAACTGATTTACTGTATTGAATTAGGTTTGTCAGTTTAGGCTTGCCTCTAGTTTTGAAAATAGACAATTAGATGCATAGCTAATATCAAAACTGATTTACTGTATTGAGTTAGGTTTGTTAATTTAGGTTTCCTTTTTTTGAAAACACCATGTTTATTTAGACCAAGGTCACCACTGAGTAGGCACAAGGACAGCATAGGGACTTCAAAGGCGTTCTTTGAATAAAACTTCAGTTTAACATGAACATTAATTTTGACTTCAGTGGCGTGGTAGGCCGCGCAGGCAAACGAAGACGCATATTTAGCTCAGCTTTACACGGTTTCAACCTTGTGTGCATAGTCACTGACACCTTCCAACCGCCTGCTAGGTAGGCACTCCAATGCACGCGGCGCTTTTCGTATCATTTGGGCCGTGAAGTGGCAGGGAAGGGCAGGGGTGGCTTGGGACTATGGCCGCGGCGCTTATCGTCCGGGCCTGCGGCGCGTGCATTTAAGGACCGGCCCCCGTCCAGTGACCTGTCATGTCAGCTTAGCGCAGGTAGGCCCGGCGCTTTTCGATGCTCCCCCGGGCGCCTTTCCCCGTTCCGTTTTTGTTCTTCTTGCTTCCGCTCCGCGCTCCATTGGAATTCCCTATTCCAAGTCGATAGGGAATGCTTGTAACTTTACAATTTCATATTGTAATTTTATGACTTTTGCCACGAATAATTTTCCTGTAGTCTAACCCTTACGAGTATTTTTCACATTGACAATGGTAGAGGATGGGGGTAAATACTTCTGTGAAATTGGGACAAAAATCATCAAAATTATTGTAAATACCGAAAGTCAACAAAGATACAGAGCCTGCTCAATCCGTTTAACTTCGGACCAATCAGCGTCTAGTCCACTCTAATTGTGGCCCTAATAGAAAACAAAGGTCCTACCAGGGGGTGGCAACGCGGCGCTTCGGGGTGACCCCATGCGGTAGCGAGACCCGGCCCCTACCCTGGCCTGCAGCGCGCCGCGCTAGGAGCCGGGCCCGACTGCAGCACTGCAGCGCTACAGTAAGCTCAACCATGTTCATTCAAAACGTCTGAAAAACTAAGACAACGAATAATGAATCGAAAGGGGAAGAGTTAAGCTACATCCCAGTATGCCTGCGGACTAGTGTCAGTCGTCCGAAGTGAGCGAAAAGATGGTCTGAAGGCAGAGCAAGCTCTACCTGTCCCGGACTGCCCCTGCTCGCCTCACGTATTGTTAAAATTTCTCTGCAATTTCGCCATGGATTTCAAAGTTCTGTTTCTTTCTTCAGGAATGAAATGGAAACTGCACCAAAAAGGTACATTAAGTTACCATTATCCTGCTCAAAACCACTCACTTTGTCATAAAATACCGAAAAAAAATTCTCGCTCGCTTCGCTTGCACTTTTTCATGGCGGTTACCCTCCGTAATGATCTCAAAGCGATAGCGGAAGGCCGAAAGACGCCTATTAAAATGGGTCCAGTAGGTGCATGATCTGAAGTGGGCACCAGAGCAACCCCCGGCTGACGATACCAGAAGTGAAAAAGAAACGGTGTCAAAAGTGTCTACCAACAGCTCCATCGCTCTAAAAACAGGTATTTAAATCATAAAAAATCAAAACAATTCTCGCTCGCTTTGCTCGCCATTTCCAATGGGGAATACCTGTGTTTTGCTCGGTCATGCTCCTGTCAATCAGAGTATTTAGACATTTGTTAATTTTTACCTCTCATTCGATACGAAAATTTTTCATCTGAAAGGGTTAGAAATACTCGTGAATTTCGTCAATTTTTGCTCGGGAAATACGGGAAAAGTTCGGGAATTTTATTTTCGGTCGGCGCTCGACACCCTGTCGAAGATGAGCA
>NW_026267606.1:34553-34778 GCF_000697945.3 Frankliniella occidentalis | reverse complement strand
AAAAGGCACTCCGATATTCATTATAGGATATGTAAATCAAAAAATTGGCTAAAAGAGGAAATAACTTTAGCGTGAGCTGCATTTAATCCCAAAAGTGGACAAAAAGGGTAATTGATAAATAAAGGGTTTGATGGTTACAAAGCAGAAAAGAGGGTTTGTACTGCCAGAATAAATGACAATACGAAACGTAAACGCCACAAGTTCTGAAGGAAGTTTAAGTGATTT
>NW_026267606.1:31537-34418 GCF_000697945.3 Frankliniella occidentalis | reverse complement strand
TGTCCTTGTTACATCAACCCCTTCGAACTCAGCGCTATAAATACTAAACAACACAGGGGCTAGGGGGTGGCGGTCCCCGTGCACATGAATCAAACAATAATCAAGGGACAAGTGCATTCCCCCCTCCCCTCCCTCTCCCTCCCAAATCCCCTCATACTTTTGCTGTCAAACTAAGTGCTCGAAACGTCAAGCACCAACTACACAACGTCAAGAAAACACGCTTCACTATGGTACTTCTGATATTAAGACACTGTGAAAAATATTGGTAAAAATCTCGGGAACAGTTTCCTAATGGGTGTTGTTAAATTAAAATTTTCTAAAATGAGAAGTGCCTTGTATCGACTTGGAATTCGTCGAAGAACAAAAATGGACAGACGTAACTTTAGAACATACTTTGCAAATAAAAAATACAAAGTATGTTAAGAGTTTACAAAAATATTTTTCACAGTGGACCTCAAATCAAAATTGAATACTACGAAGAGGAAAGTGAGGAAGGAGTGCAGCCTTAGCATGTACTCACCTAATAACCACAAGAGCAGTCGGATGTTAACCATCAGAAGACTGCTGGAGATTTCTAACGGTGTCAACTTTGTCACAATGGGATTGCCTTGGATTTTCTGAAGTTGCATTCACCGCTCTGACCTGGAAAGATATTCAAAAATATATTAGTGCACAGAAAATTAGCTCGATATTAATAATATGAAAATGATGATACGACAGGAGGCCAACGTGTATCAACAACACACCAGACAATGTGGGACTCCAAAAGAGGGGGGTGGGTACCATTCTAATGCACACATTAGGCCGCACATAAGAAAGAACAAAGACCACGGTCATGAAGGCCAAGTGTATGCATGTCACACACTTGTAGGTGTGCGAATGTTCTCCCATCATAATGCACCCACAATTCTACGAGCTACCAACAACAAAAAAGTGTGCAAGTATGAGACATTTATGCACATGGGTTAGCAGTGAGATCGGCCCCCTCCCACCAACCCCATCCTATTCTCGGTTCATCTCCTTACCCCATCCCCTTCAATCAGAAACTCATCACAATGTGAGACACGAGCGCCAGAAACACGTTTTAGGGTCTAAGGCAATGCGATTAAAGTACCTCAACAGAAAAAGTATAACCTACGGGGATACATTTGTTATGGTCCTACTTCGCTCTCCTCCCACCCCCTCTCGCCTACCTGCCCGACCAACCCCTCCCAAAACCCAATCCGCCATAGCCAGGAAATCTAATGGGTCCAACAGAGGTACGCCTTTAAGGAAGTGCGATAAAAGTTCCCCACCAGAGAAAAAATAACCTACGGGTATGCATTTATCCTGGTCTACCAAATACCACCGTGAGTGCAACCCTCTCTCCTGCTTCATTAAAATCAAACCCAGATTTAACCACGTGACTGATATGGAGTTCACTGGTTGATGACATGAGGCATCAACACATCAAAAAAAAAATTACAATGTGGCAATAAAAAGATAATGAGAAATCAGCCCTGCTAACTGACTCGAAAAGTAACAATGAAGTCAAGGTGAGTTATCACAGTGAGGGTGCAGCAGTTACAGGACATCGCATGTGCAAGCTCGACCTCAGAGAAGGAGCTGCAGCGACGCACAGAGAGAGCGAACTCTTCACAGCGGTGCAAACACTGCCCACAAACTGAAGCGGCTCGGCTCACTGAAATCACTCACCAGACCCCCCTTTTTGAAACTAATAAAACTACGAAAAGGCACTCCGATATTCATTATTGGACATGTTAATCAAAAAATTGGCTAAAAGGGGAAATAACTTTAGCATTAGCTGCATTAAATCCCAACAGAGGACAATAAGATTATTTGATAAATAAAGGGTTTGATAGTTACAAAGCAGAAAAGAGGGTTTGCACTCCCGTATTATATGACAATACGAAACTCTAACGTGACAAGTTCTGAAGGAAGTTCAAGGGATTTCTTCCCCTGGCCTACCTCGCCTGCCTTCTCCTAGCCCCGCTCCTTCACCTAACCTATCTCTCTCTCAGGAACTGTCCTTGTTACATCAACCCATTCGAACTTAGCGTTCTAAACACTAAACAACACAGGGGCTAGGGGGTGGCAGTCCCCGTGCACGGGGGGACACATGAATCAAACATTAGTTCAAGCGACCCGAGCATCGAAAACACCAACCCGAACCCTTACCACTCCAACTGCGACGTCGGTGTCCGGGCTGCGCTTCAGGGGCTGGACGCAAGCACAGGAGCCAAGTACGTCGTCGTCTCCCACGTGCACTGCCTGCGACAGGACATGCACGTTTCGGGAGGCTTGCGTGTCCTGCGGCAGGCCCGTGCACTTTGAGTGCACGACGGCGGGCTACTGCGCCCTGTGCAAGCGCTCCAGCAACATAGAACACTAGTAATTGTTGAAATTGAAAGTATCACAAGCGGCAGAAACGTTCAGTAATGTAAGTGCCCCCCTCCCCATCACATTTCCCTCCTATTTATCTTCCTAATGAAAACCCTCAGGTATCGCATACTGACGTCGAAAAGCATAATGATCTCATCACTCATACATTTGCAAACTGTGACTGTGCATTATTCTTCTGCTACTGCCCGACATTTGATAGTAAAATGTGTAGGTCGACTACATTAAACATGTGACATGTCTTTTGATATGTAAAAAAAATATAAAAAAAATCCCTCTTGATACGTTTTAAGTTCATGTGACTCAAAATAGGTACCTTCTATGCATTGTAATTTAGAGAGAGAGAGACCGACAGAGACAGAGAGAGAGAGAGAGAAAGAGAGAGAGAGAGAGAGAGAGAGAGAGAGAAAGAAAAAGAGAGACAGAGAGAGAGAGAGAGAGAGAAAGATAGAAAGAGAGAGACCGACAGAGAGAGAGAGAG
>NW_026267606.1:29990-30896 GCF_000697945.3 Frankliniella occidentalis | reverse complement strand
AGGCACTGGGCAATCCCGATAAAAAGGACTTAAACTGTCCTGATGCTACGTGTTAGTCGTTTCGAAGCTGAAGAGTTTTGTACACGAGGCCGTAATGCTTAAGACAAAGGTACCCGTTTCCAGAGGTGAGCATCGGGCGGTCCGCCTGGACCGGGATGGTCCGGAAAGCGAGAAGTGCGAGTGAGATAGAGCTCCGGCCGGCTCGAGCGTCTCACTTCCACCCGTCGTTTTCGGACCATCCCGGTCCAGGCGGACCGCCCGATGCTCACCTCTGCCCGTTTCAAGGTGTTTCGCAATACATATCCATAACCGTCAGGAGGCAGCCAAGTACCTTGGCCACTAACCATTACAGATAGATGAGAAGAATAATTAGAAAATAAAACAATGCAATTTTGAAAGTGGTGAATAAAGCATTCCAATAAAGCTGAAATGCAGAAGAATGCGGGGAAGAAGAAAACGGAAGTCGCTATGCTTTAACATGGTGACTTCCGTTTTCTTCTTCCACCTATTCTTCTGCATTTCAGCTTTACCGGAATGCTTAATAGGGTGTTCCAGGCTATCTAAAACGGAAGTGAAAAAGAACAAACTCACTGATTTATCTGTTTCCGTCCGCCCAGTTTGAGAAACTACCATGGTAGTTTGACCCGATCCTAACCTCTCAAATATGGAGGTGAGCTCGAAATTGATCTGACAGTTTCTCATACCTGAGAGGCCACGGAGGCACGTGATTACCTCGACCAATCAGAGCCATTACGGAAACAGAAACGTCAGTGAGCTTGTTCTTTTCCTACTCCCGTTTCAGATTGCCTGGAACACCCTATTGGGTATCCCTCTAGAGCGCGGAGCGGAACTAAGAAGAACAAAAGCGGATACAGAGAGCGGTGGTGGGGGCGGGCGTGCGAAGGG
>NW_026267606.1:27185-29000 GCF_000697945.3 Frankliniella occidentalis | reverse complement strand
CAGCGCTCCATTGAAATACCCTGTAGGGTATTCCGCTGCAAGCCAACCGGAACCTAAAGAAGAAAAACATGACTGCTAGAACTGTTTCTCTCTGCGCGCTCATTGGCTGACCGCCACACCGACGCCATCGTTGGCCAATCAGCGTTCAGAGGGAAACAGATCGGGCAGTACTGCTTTTCTTCTTCAGGTTCCGGGTTGGCTTGCGGCGGAATAGACCATTTCACCCGAGCGCTTTTCGACCTCTCGAAGATCAACAAGCAGGCCCGCCCTTCCGCCAAACGAAGTTGCCAGCTCCGCTTCGCTCCGCCGGCAACTCCGTTCGGCAGGGGCCGGGCCTGCTTGGCCTGCCGGCGGCGATGGTCGGGCCTGCGGCCCGACCATTTCTGTCACGCGATTTGCTGAAGAACATGGTCGAATGATGAAGCGGGCCTTCGGCCCGCTTAAACCCGTTGGCTTTGGGTTTGCCCCAAAGACACGAGAAAGAGATGTAACGGTAAAGCACCGCGACTACAACCCACCCTTCTGCTTAGAAAACGTTTTTTGGGGGGTAGGGGGAGAGTTACCTTTCTATTTTGCAGTTTTTAGGCCTTTTACGACAACTTATTGTTCTCTAAGGCAATTTTTAGCATATTTTCGTCGAAAAAGACCCTCTAGCACCTAAACGGTTAGAGATATAGCAAAACGGACGAAATTTTTGCCCAAAGGGCTCTACTTTGACGGGTTACCCCTTAGGAGATCATAAAAAATTAGAGAAAAAAAATACTTTTTGGAAGAATTTTTGAACCTTGGATACCCCCATTCACACCCTTACAAGGGAACTCATCTAAGTGTTAGTCCCCGATTATGTTCCGCCTTGGGGGTTTTGTAGGGTGAACGTATACAAAACGATTGGCAATGAAAATTCGTGCCCAATTTCATATTTAATTTTATAGGGGAAATCCACTTTCTCCAAAAATGACTTACAAAAAACATTTTTTCTGAAAAATCCGTAAATTATCCACAGCTTGTATGTATTCAGTTTTAAAAAGTCGATTTAAGGCCAAATACAAATATAAACTCTCGGTCATCTTTGGTTTTTTTCAGAAAAAATGCTATTTTTAGTCATTTCTGGAGAAAATGGATGTCCCCTATAAATACGAATATGAATTTGGGCACGAATTTTCATTGCCAATCGTTTCAAATACGGTCACTATACAAAACCTCCAACTCGGAACAAAATCGGGGACTAACACTTAGATGAGTTCCCTTGTTAGGGGTGGTTGCCAGGATTTGCCGTAGGCGTTTCGTTCTCTAGAAGTGGACCTTAAGTTACCCTGAAAATTTCAATTCTCTAGCACATCTCCTTCTAGTGGAACAGACAGACACACAGACACGAGGTCGTTTGCATAAGCCCGTTGGATAGCTTTTTCAAAGCAGAAGGGCGGGCTAAAAATACCGGAAGTCAGGGTAAAGTGTCCCACGAAATAGAGGTTTTGTCGTCAATGCAACCGACAATATACTCTTCACAGTCCTAAATTTAGTCAAAAATATATTCTTACGCCACACACCGCTTCAATCTAACGTGTTTAACGGCTAGGAACGTTCCATATACTGCACGACTTCCGGTAATTTTGTTCTTGGAGAGGTCGAAAAGCGCTGGGGTGAAATGGTTTATACCCTATTGCAAACCACAATTAATATCCATAACAGTCAGGAGGAGGCAGCAAAGTACTTTAGCGACTTACCATTACAGATAGATGAGAAGAAAAGTTAGAAAATAAAAAAAACGGCAATAGGGTATTTCAATGGAGCGCTGCCCGGAACTAAGAAGAACAA
>NW_026267606.1:25960-26910 GCF_000697945.3 Frankliniella occidentalis | reverse complement strand
CGCCCGCCCCCACCATCGCTCTCTGTATCCGGTTTTGTTCTTCTTAGTTCCGGCCAGCGCTCCATTGAAATACCCTATTTCAATGGAGCGCTGCCCGGAATAGACGGTTCCGGCAGTGCCCGTTTAAAGAAGAATTAATGAAATCACCACCGGAAACGGTTCTAAAATACAGGCTAAAATCAGTGAAAACTAAAATTGACAGTTACTAGGGATTTAAGAGGTCATTCACGTCGAATTGCAGTGTCAAATGACAAATATCAGCGAACTTTAGCAACTGGTTCCGGTCCTGACTTCTTCATTTCTTCTCAAAAAGCGCACTGTCGGAACGGTCTATTAAGAAGAACAAGAGGGGATACAGAAAGCGGTGGGGGGGGGGGGGGGGGGGGGGGGGGGGGGGGGGGGGGCGGAGGAGCGGCGGGTGGAGAGGAGCCTCCCCGCCCGCCCTCCGCTCCTCCGCGCGCCCGCCCCCACAACCGCTTTCTGTATCCGCTTTTGTTCTGCTTAATTCCGGGCAGCGCTCTATTGAAATACCCTATTGCAAAGCACAACAAATATCCATACCAGTCATGACAGTCGGAAGCAAAAAGAACAAAAACGGAAGGTGGAAAGGCGCCCGCACTCCTCCCCGCCTGCCCACTTTTCCCCGGGCGCTCCCACACTCCGCCCAGTAGAGGAGAGGGGGACGGCGCGGGCGCCTTTCCCTTTTCGGTTTTTGTTCCTCTTACTACCGCTCCACCCTGCATTGGAATACCCTAAAGTACTGCAGTCCTCTACTGCAACGATGTGATGACAAACAATAATAAACAAAGTGGAAACAAACGTCCACTAAGGCAGGGAATTCACTAAATTCCGTCAACTCAATCAGTGTAGGAAAACAAAGTTTAAATCTTAGACCATTCCACCGAATGGGGAAGAAGAAAGAAAAGAATCAAAAAGTACCGGAAACAGTA
>NW_026267606.1:25491-25860 GCF_000697945.3 Frankliniella occidentalis | reverse complement strand
CCTCTGTGGCACACCAACAAGTCCAGAATAATTATCTTGGTCAAGAAATCTAGAAAAAGTGAGCGGTTTGATCTGTTTATCAATACTGTTTCCGGTGCCTTTTGATTCTTTTCTTTCTTCTTCCACAGTCGGTGGAATGGTCTCTTCTGGATTTTATCTTTACCGGAATGGTTTATTATTTGCTTTATAATAAAGCATTCCGGTGAAGCTGAAATGTAAAAGAATAGGGTACTCCGGGGCTCGGCTAGACCGGAAGGAGAAGAACAAAAATCGTCGGGCGCAGGGAGGAGCGGGGCAGGGTAAGGGCAGTACCCTGCTCCTCCCCGCGCCCGACCGGCCCGACGATTTTTGTTCTCTTCTTTTCAGCTA
>NW_026267606.1:17962-25441 GCF_000697945.3 Frankliniella occidentalis | reverse complement strand
GGGTGGGGGCATTACCCCGCTCCTCCCCGCGCCCGACCGGCCCGACGATTTTTGTTCTTCTCCTTCCGGTCTAGTCGAGCCCCGGAGTACCCTATGCAGGGAACAAGAAAACGGAAGTCCCATAGAAAAGCAAAGTGATTTCCGTTTCCTTCTTCCTCACATTCTTCTGCATTTTAGCTTTACCGGAATGCTTAACTGCGAAGCATAACTCTGCCACCTGCAACGATTTTTGGCTGAGCGATTAGCGAAGCGTATTACTCCGTCTGGTCGGAAAAAACTTTGTCTGTGTGTCTGTGTATCTGTCCGCACGAAAACTCGAAAACGAAGTGAGCGAGCGACCTGGGATTTTCATGGTCGTTTTGTGTCATAAAAAGACAGATTGAGTTCGAAGATGAGCATTCTAGCTCAAAAATTGGATTTAAAAAAAATCAAAAACAACAGGTTCCAAAAGTGACGTTTTTAAAAAATATTTTTTTAATGGTTTCCTAAGGGGTAACTCATCAAAGTAGAGCCCCCCGGGCGAAAATTTTGTCCGTTTTGCTCTAGCTCAAACCTTTGAGGCGCTATATGGTAGTTTTGACAAAAATAAAAGCGAAAAAAATACTACCCTGTATGCTTAGTCAAAGTGACGGGCCGTCGACGGGCCGTAGGCCCCTATCTTTGATTACGTTTTTCAACTAGCCGACTCGGGTGTCAGCGCCGCAGGCCAAGGTAGATGTATGCCAGGCGCGTCGCAGCGTAACAGTGTTTCGTGAGATATTGTGAAGCCTGTTACGCGAGACGTGGTCTAGCGCACATCTACCTTGTAAATAAGTTACTTCGCTATGTGCAAAGCATTTGCGAAGCATTTCTTCGTAGGAGTAGAGGGCTCCGTCCAAATTCTCACCCAGCTTGCTCGCGCAATTCGTTTTCGAGTTTTTGTGCGGACAGATACACAGACAGACAGACAGAAAAAGTTTTTCCGCTAATCGCTCAGCCAATTACCCCCACGTACTTTTTTCCCTGCAGTCTTTCGTATTTCAGCTATACCGAAAGGTTTGGTTGATTTGACTATGGTCCAATGATTGGTATACAGAATGGTCACTCACCGAAAAGCAGGCCGGATCAGCGTTGGCGCCAAACTCCAGAGTTGAGGCGGAAAGTTGACGTGAAGGACCACTTGTTCACACGTCGAAGAGTCGTAACGGCGTATATAGGGGAGACTTTCTTCGCCCCCTTGCTACTGTTTCCTTTGTTTAACCCATCACCTAACCACCTAACCTCCCAATCCGCCAATGATTTAATCGAAGTTTGGAATAATATTGAACTCGATTGGGCAAAAGCCAGATGTTTGCTTGTCCGTCAGTCACAGCAGACCGTTAAAGTATTCGGTATGCGCGCAGGCCTCTGATACGATTAAGATCGGCATATGCCCAGTCAAACGAATTTTG
The DNA here is from genome assembly GCF_000697945.3 of Frankliniella occidentalis. NCBI lineage: Eukaryota > Metazoa > Arthropoda > Insecta > Thysanoptera > Thripidae > Frankliniella > Frankliniella occidentalis. The sequence continues at coordinate 24,011 of NW_026267606.1, read as the reverse complement.
TCAAAATTACATCATTTTGATGTCATTCAAGATTTGGTCATTTCCGTTGTACATCTTGATGTCATTTGATGTCAAAATGACATCAAGATGTAAAACGAAAATGACCAAATCTTGACAATGACATCAAAATGATGTAATTTTGACAAAATCCGTTTGACTGGGTGTTTTAAAAAAAAACTTGCATCACCCCGTCCATCGTGCAATCCTATTTGGGGGAATTTTAACTGTGCGCAAACAACTTAAGTTTTGAAAACTGCCTTGTACCGAATCCTGAAGAAATAAAATGTATACTGGTAATAACTAGCTAGATGTATGCTAGACCACGTCGCGAAAACTCGGGAAACACAGTTGCGCTGCGACGCGCCTGGCGACATCTAGCTCAGCATGTTTGTACGCCGTCCTTTGATCATTATAAGCAGCTATGTAAATTTACTGCAGACCACGTCCCTCGTTACAGGCTTCGCGATATCTCACGAAACACTAACGCTGCGACGCGCCTGGCATACAACCACCTACAGTCGGATTCAAACTGTTCGAAGATGGGCACTATAGCTCAAAAATTGACTTTTAAACTAGCTATATGTACGCCAGACCACGTCTCGCGTAACAGGCTTCGCGATATCTCACGAAACACTGTTACGCTGCGACGCGCCTGGCGCACATATAGCTAGGCCTGCGGCGCTGACACCCGAGACGAGTTAAGGAGAGGGTGAGGGTATTGGGGAACAGGGCCTTCCGGGGCCAAAATTTGACATACTCGAACCATTTTCCGGGGCCTTTTTACTCTTAAACGTAGGGCCCCGTGCGTTAACATTATGCACGGGGTAGCTGAGCGAAGTGCATTAAAATAACAGAAGTCGCAACAAATATAGAACAAAACTATACAAACATAATGAATGAGGGTCCGCCTAGTAGGTAGGCAACCGATTCTGCTCCTTGAACGTGACAGGTGGGGGGAGGGGTCTGTTTCAATTAGTCCGTCTCTATAGGGAGCCGTCAAGGGATAAGGAATGTCTCTCAAGATCCCTATGTCTATTTTTGGGCAACCCTCCATTCATAATCCCCCCCCACCCCAATTTTTGTTCAGTGAAGTACCCCACCACCACCCTCAACCCCTCCTGCCAGCCGGACCTTCAACCGCGGCCTGGTCTGGTTGGGTTGCTGTATTCAACCAGAGTTCAAATCCCTTGCACCCTCCCCCCCTCTCTCTACAACAGGTACTTTTAGTGAGTAGTGAACTTGAGTAATTACTATGCAATAGAATAGATTTGGAAGTCCACTAGAAAAGCTTGATTCTGGGAAGTCTGGTTTCTATTCATCAAAATACATGGTTGATTTGTTTTGGCAACAGTGGCTGGATATAGAGGGGGGAGAGGGGGGGCTTAAATTTATGCATTCCTGAAGTTCACTTACAGAACATGTCTGCTACTGTCCCCTCCTATCCCCACTGCCCTCCCCCCTTTCCTTAATTTACCCTTTTGTACAATGCCATATGAAGCATGATGCTCCCATTTCATTCAATTCATTTTATTTGTGAAAGGTGAAATTCTATTAGGTTGCCTCTGGTTGAAGTGAAATTAAATACCCAAATTCCTGAAGTTCACTTACAGAACATGTCTGCTACTGTCCCCTCATATCCCCACTGCCCTGCCCCCCTTCCTTAATTTACCCTTTTGTACAATGCCATATGAAGCATGATGCTCCCATTTCATTCAATTCATTTTATTTGTGAAAGGTGAAATTCTTTAAGTTGCCTCTGGTTGAAGTGAAATTAAATACACATTTAAACTTGTCTCCTACGACAAGTATAACTTGTCGCTCTTCCATTCATTTTTATCAGATCTCTCCGAAGCTTGTGAAAGATCACGAGTCGCTGAAGTATATTTAATTTAAGTTCTATTATGTGTCGTATCATAGAGTTTAATTTAAATGCTCCCATCATTTTATTGGATATCATTTAGCATAATGTGACACCAGACAAACCTAGTCAATTGAAGAAAATTATATACCTTGTTCTGATTTCGATTGGTCTATCCTACCTGAGTGAACGATATTGGCTATAATATTGTTCGGTCCCTTGCAACTCCATGGCTATGGTAAAAGTAAGCTGTGTGTTTAATAATCGTTTTGGCATGTCCTACTGAATGATTAGGTGACTTCTAATCATTCTACAAGTAAAGACCATTACATTTTGTTAAAATAGAAAAATTGAAAATTAGGATTTTATGGAAGCTAAAAAATTAAAAGTGTAATACAAGATTTGGATTCCTTTTACAAAATCAAAAAGGAAATGTCTTATGCTCAAGGTCTATCAGAGTCGAAATGGCAAAGTTATTAGCCCTCAAAGGAGTAAATGTGTGCAAAAACGACCAAATTGTCAATTTGGGGGGCAATAACTCTGCCATTTCGATTCCGATCGTCTTCGCGCTTAAAACATTTTCGTTTTCTTTTGTCAAGATGACCCCGAAACTATAGTTACCTTTGAACATTTCTCCCGAACCCCGAACCCCGAACTCCTCTCCAACTTACGTACGTAAATACGTAAACCATTCAAAATATCACTTTCGTTCCTTTTCACCGGACACCGGCGAAACTTTTTAAGTCGAGTTCCGCAACTCTAAAACTAAAAATTTCACACTCGGTTTGACCATCTGACATTATGATCACGTGTGAGAAAATCAGAAAGTCTCGAAGTGGGCGCAAGGAGCCATCTGCGTGTTCGCGCTCTTTTCCACTCAGTGTAGCCACCACCGAAACAACAACATCTGAAGCTCCCTGCCGGGAAAAGGGGGCCAAATATTTCAAATTAGTCTGTAGCGAACGAAAAGAGGAGACTGGGTCTCCCTTAAATTATAGATGTTTAGGCAAACTCGCTTTCCGTCATCGGTACAGCCGTTTTCGAGAAAAAGACGAACGTACACACAGACAGACAGACTCACGACCGAGACAACGCCTGACCCCTCAGCAACTTGGACTGAGCTTCGCTCAGCGATTAGGGACATGAAACTTCTGCTGTTCGGTAACGGTTTTCATTCAAGTTTGAATTTTGACAGATTGTTATGTAAAAATTAACGTTTTAGAGATACTAGGTAATCTAGGGACCCTTAAGCCCAAAAGAGGGTGTAGTGCGACCTGTGGTTTAAGTATTAGTCCCCTTACAATTCTGTGACATGCAGCCTTTTTACGATTTAATGGACCATTTTGTCTTTTTCACGTTTTTTTTCGCCAAGAAACGCCCCATAGCGCCGAAACGGTACAAGATAGAGCAAAACGGACGAAATTTTTGCCCACAGGGCTATACTTTGACGAGTTACCCCTTAGGAACCCATAAAAAAATATTTGAAAAAAATACATTTTTTACAAAGACAAAATGGTCCATTAAATCGTGAAAAGGCTGCATGTCACAGAATTGTAAAGGGAGTAATACTTAAACCACAGGTCGCACTACACCCTCTTTTGGGCTTAAGGGTCCCTAGATTACCTAGTATCTCTAAAACGTTGATTTTTACATAACAATCTGTCAAAATTCAAACTTTTAATGAAAACCGTTACCGAACAGCAGAAGTTTCATGTCCCTAATTTTTAGAGTAAAAAGACCCCGACAAATGGGTTCGAGTATGTCAAATTTTGGCCCCGGAAGGCCCTTTTCCCCTATACACTCTCCTTAACTCGTCTCGGGTGTCAGCGCCACAGGCCTAGCTATATGTGCGCCAGGTGCGTCGCAGCGTAACAGTGTTTCGTGAGATATCGCGAAGCCTGTTACGCGAGACGTGGTCTGGCGTACATATTTGACGAGTTACCCCTTAGAAACCCCTTAAAAATATTCGGTAAAAAATACATTTTGCCTCCTGTGGGTTTTGGATTTTTTTAAAAGTCAATTTTTGAGCTAGAATGCTCATCTTCGAACTCGATATGTCTTTTGATGATACAAAACGACCCTAAAATTCCCAGATTGCTCTTTCAATCCTTTCTCGAGTTATCGTGCGGACAGACATACAAACAGACAGACAGACAAACAAACAGAATGAAACTTTTCCGGTCAGTGGAGTTATGGGCTTCGCTAATCGCTCAGCCAATTAACCTGTCTCGGGTGTCAGCGCCGCAGGCCTTGCTATATGTGCGCCAGGCGCGTCGCAGCGTAACAGTGTTTTGTGAGTTATCGCGAAGCCTGTTACACGAGACGTGGTCTGGCGTACATATAGCTGGTAGCTTTACCGGAATGCTTTATTTGACGTGTTCACAGCATTTTTCGGGGGCTTTGTACTCCAAAATTAGGTGCAAAATTAGAAACTCCTGATAATGATGGTCATTTAATGTTCTAATAGGGTATTTCACCCAGTTTAAACCGGATCCAAAGAAGCACAGTAAGGCTTCCTGAACTGTTTCCTTCTTGACGCTCATTGGCTGACACGGACGAAGTTCGTGAACCCCAACCAGGTCTGCGATGACTCTCGTGACGGGTCCGAGAACTTTGTCGCGTGAGCTAATGAGCGTCGGGGGGAAACAGTTCAGAAAGCATTATTGTTCTTCTTTGGATCAGATTTAAACTGGGTGGAATACCCAATTGAAATAGCGATCTGGGAATTTTGACGGTCGTTTTGTATCATAAAAAGACAGCCTGAGTTTGAAGATGAGCATTCTAGCTCAAAAATTGACTTTTAAAAATATCAACAAGCTAGGCCCACTTTTCCGCCAAACCAAGTAGCCAGCTCCGCTTCGCTCCACCGGCAACTCGGTTCGGCAGGGAGCGGGCCTAGCTTGGCCTGCCGGCGGCTTCTGAATTTTCATGGTGTAATATAGCTTCTATCGGAAAACAGACCTTCGGCCGTTTGAGTGACGGCTCGCTTTAAACCATCTTTTTGCCAAATACCTTTGCTCCTTCTAAGTTATTGATGTTAGCATATCGGTCCAGTAACACACCTATGAAAATATATATAAGACTAGACCCAGAAGAAGTAAAGTATACTTCCAGGCATACTCTGAAATGACTCCGAACGTGTGTGGAATGATTTCGCTATATAAGACCATTTCAGTCGCGGTGAACAGAAGACGAAAAGAATAACCGAAACAAGAAACAGTTGGGCGAGGGGTGAAGAGGGAATGAGGGTGGGGGTCGATTAGAAGGCAGTGCTTTTCCGGTTTGTTATTCTTTTCTTCTAATAAAGCATTCCGGTAAAGCTGAAATGCAGAAGAATGCGGGGAACAAGAAAACGGAAGTCACCATGTTAAAGCATACCGATTTCCGTTTTCGTGTTCCTCGCATTCTTCTGCATTTCAGCTTTACCGGAATGCTTTATTACCTAACCCTGAAATGGTCTATTACTGATAGAAATGAAGCAGCTTGTGAAGTACAACAAAACAACGAAATAAATGTTTGTTTTTTGGCATGGGCGCACCGAGGGGGTACTCACTTCCAAAAGTGGGTGTACATGCTGTCAAAAAGTGAAAGTGAGAGTGATAAAAAGTGGAGCTAAAGTGAAAAAAATTGAGTTAAAGTGCGCAAAAGTGAAAAATTTAGTTAAAGTGCGCAAAAGTGAAAAAAGTTAAGTCAAAGTGAAAAAAGTTGAGCAAAAGTGGAAAAAAAGAAGCGAAATTTAAAAAAAAGGTTAGCAAAAGTGGGCAAAAGTGAAACGAAAGTGAAAAAAGGTGAGCAAAAGAGGGCAAAAGTGAATAAAGTAAAGCCAAAGTGGGCACAAGTGAAGTGAAAGTTGAGTAAAAGTCATGGTAAAAGTTGATAAAAAGTGAAAAGAGTAAAGTGGAAGTGGCAGGAAATTTGAGCATGGAACATGCAGTTATTGTTAAACGTTCAAAGAAACTTGGGCAGAGGGGGAAGCGTAGAGTGTGTCTCGGTAAATTAGGGTATGCTCCTGAATTGAAAGCGGTGAGAAAGGTGGACCAAAGTACGTATTACTACTTACTACCTAGGTAGTACCTACTTTTTAAGGTACTGCTCTAAGCATCCCTAAAACTAAATCTCCTTTGGAAATAGGCCAAATGATGGGTAAGGCGAGAAGGACGGATCGGGAGAGAATGCAGGAGGCGGCACACT
>NW_026267606.1:14986-17604 GCF_000697945.3 Frankliniella occidentalis | reverse complement strand
AAATTTGGCACCGACGGACTCGGCAAGGTGCAGGCCAACTGACTCACTTGTTCAAATTGAACACAACTCACTTGGGGGCCGTCAGGGGCGTCGAACGTGACGGCGACAGGCGTCGGCAGCAGGTGCCTCCGGACCTCGCTACCTGCGCCAGCGCCGCCAGCCCGGCCCTTTCCCGGGATCGGCGGCCCGCGCGGGCGGGGTCGGCTAGCTCAGCTCGACTCGCTGCAGCTAATCCCGGGAAAGGGCCGGGCTGGCGGCGCTGGCGCAGGTAGCGAGGTCCGGAGGCACCTGCTGCCGACGCCTGTCGCCGTCACGTTCGACGCCCCTGGCGGCCCCCAAGTGAGTTGTGTTCAATTTTAACAAGTGGGTCAGTTGGCCTGCACCTTGCCGAGTCCGTCGGTGCCAAATTTGTGGCGATCGCGCCCATAGGCCCGCCACAAAACCGTGGACAGTGCGGCGGGGCGGGGGTCCCGGGCGGCACAGCACCCTCTCCATTAGTACTGCTCTGAAGGTTCAGTGATACAGATTAAAATGATGTTTTTCGTGTCGTTGAATATTTGAAAATAGAAGGAATGTGGGAAAATGTTACAATTGGGGCGTACCGCAAATAAAACACCATCTCTCCTATCGCCTTAACTTGGAGGGAGCCCGACGCGAAAAGATTTGTTTGCTTTTGGTATGCTTTCGGTACGCTATCGGTTCGCGGAGGGTCGCGCTCGGTGCGCCGATGAGTCGCCGAGGTTCGTCAGGCTCCTGGGCGACGTATCGCCAAGATTCGCCGGAGGTTCGCGCCAGAGCGACCTTTGTCTGTCATCGAGTCGCTCCATGCGCGGACGAGCGACCTGAGTATGTTTTCGAGTCGCTCCGAGACTAACAGAGCGACCCCAGTACGCTTTCGGTTCACCTGGAGAGCCCCGGGTAGTCGGGGTATTTTCCTTCCCTGGAAACCCCAGTGGGGGGCTAGCGCTAATCCCTAGGCCGGCGCACTTGAGAGCAGAAGAGGGGACGATGGGGCGGCCCCGGTACACCCGGAGCTCGACGGCTCCTCTGCACTGCACACTGCACACTTTGGCAGCTGGACACAGCGACCACGTCAGTCTACATACGAGTTGAAGTCGCAGAGAGGACGCACTCGTAGAGAGAGGACGCATGCCTCCGTAAAACTATTCACATACGTAATGTACGCACAATTTTAAGCGATATTATGCATAATTACGGAGAATGTTGTACATAGTTACGTAAATTTTGTACGTAGGTTATGTTTGTGGACAGTTGTACGCAGCTTCGCACAAAACAGAACATTGTCAGTCAGTGCCCGCCGCAAAATAATTTGTTCACTTTATGTGTGCGTTCTGCTCGCGTCGCGAAGAGGGGGACTTCAGTACGCTTTCAGGTCGCTCGCGGTTCGTCGGTTATAATCTTCTGGCCCGTAGAGCCTCGAGGCTGGCCGAGGAGGGACCCCGGTATCGGACACGGTCCCCCTACCGGCGAACTCGTGGTCTAGTGGTCGAGGCGACGGGTCCCTAACTCGGATGACCGAGGTTCGAGTCCCAGCAAAGGTTAAGTACTATCCAATTAAATGTCATTAAATAAAATTACTACGGTGAAGTAGAGAAAGAGGGAGGGGCCAGGGAAAAGTAACAATCGATAAAAACCACAAAGAAAATATTTTCCTTTTTGGCTATCGGAATACCACTGCCTACCCGCTCTGCACATCTCCTACCCCCGGGTACTGCCCTACCCGCAGCCCCACCACGGCTGCATCCCCAGCTGCATCCCCGGCTGCATATTGCCCCCCCCCTAGATTCCGACATCAAATGTGCATCTAGAGCGTACTTAAAACGAACATTTGGCGTACTGCAAGCGAACACTCAGCGCACTGGCAGCGTACCACAGAAAAACGAACTATGTTCGCTCTGGGTTCGTCAAAGCGCGCGAATAAGTGATACATATGCGCACCTTTTGTGAACTTGAGCGAACCACCCGCGAACTCGTTGAGAGAGTCGCAACTTGTACGTTTTAGGTTTGTCACGACGAACTGAAAGCAACCCAGTTGCGTACAGAAAATTTTGCGTCGGGAGAGGAGAGGGGAGATGGTGTGGTGTCCTAACGCACTGTAGATATATGATATATTCAATTGAAAACATACTCAATTTTTTTTTCAAGTACTGCCGTTGTGCTCGAACAAACAACAACCGTGCAATACTTGTTTGTTAGCTACCAGCTAGCCTCAGGCTAGTAAAGCTCAGGGTGGTAAAGAACGAGTAAAAAGTAAACAAGCTAGGGAGAAAACCGCCGGAAAGTGACACAAAAGTAGTAAAACTAGGCGAAAGTAAACTAAAGTATAATAGGAAAGTGAGCGGAAGTGAAAAAAGTTGGGTGGAATTGGGAAAAAAGTGAAAAAGTGCAGTGAAAGTGGGCAAAAGTGAAAAAAGTGATGTAAAAGTGGGCAAAAGTGAAGTGAAAGTGGGTAAAAGTAAAAAAAATGAGGCAACAGGTGAAAGTGAAAAAGTGAAGTAAAAGTGAAAAAACTGAAGTGAAAGTGGGCCCGAGCCGAAAAAATTGTTCACTATTTGTATGCTTGAGGTCCGCTCTGACGAACCCGGGACGTACAAACC
>NW_026267606.1:5338-5886 GCF_000697945.3 Frankliniella occidentalis | reverse complement strand
GGGAGCAAGGGGAGTGGGGCGTGTTCAAAGTTCTAATAAAAGCGGGCGTCCTGATGTTAAAACTTTTGAGTGTTCTATTTCACTTTCAAGTGTGCAAATTAGTGTTGAGCATTTGCATGTGCACGTAAGTTGAACGCTTTATTTATCAGTGCAACACACAGACACCTGTGGCAAAGAAGTCCATATATTTGATATGCGACTCGAACTTAATTGTGTTTTAAGCGTTTCACCTAACTGAATTCATTGGCATTATCTGCACACTAAAAGCTTATGAACATTTTTATTCATAGCTTACTGAGTTCTGTGTACGTGCTCCACTTGCGCATTTTTTATTACTCCGGTATGAACAATTTTGTTCATACTGGCGTATTAAAAAATGCGTAATCGGAGTGTACACAGAGGAAGTACACAGAACTCAGTAAGCTATGAACAAAAATGTTCATAAGCTTTTAGTGTGTAGATAAGGCCAATGAATTCAGTTAGGTGAAACGCTTAAAACACTGTTAAGTTCAAGTCGCATATCAAATAGTTGGACTTCTTTGCAGCAG
>NW_026267606.1:0-353 GCF_000697945.3 Frankliniella occidentalis | reverse complement strand
GGGGAGGGTATACTGAAATCCTTAAAATCTAAACAAGAGACAATATCAAAAAAGTGGTTTATAATAGTAGTAGTACTCACTTTGAAAAGTCATTTAAGCTATAGAATGTCCAAATCCATCAAAAAACTTTGCGCATAGAACTTTTTCAACTTAAAAGTTTACGTAACTTTTAAAACTTCTGTGCGCACAGTTTTTTGGTGGACTTTTGGCATTCTATACCTTAAATTAATCCTCACCCGTTTTAAAAAGTGAGGTCCTGAATTCAGTCCGAACGGCCGGGCTGTTCCCGGGGTTGTCCGAAGGGAAAGTCCGAAGTACACCCAGAATGTTACAAAATCCGCCAACTTCTGGGT
>NW_026267605.1:102425-106568 GCF_000697945.3 Frankliniella occidentalis | reverse complement strand
CTACCAATCACACATGTACTCCAGGCACTAAGGTAGAATTCTCACAACATATTATCAGTCTCCTTGCACTAGAACACCTCCGAAACACAATAAACTGACGACAAGTTTTTGGCGCGTTACTCCATCTCGAGCATCTCGGCAACACAGACAGACAGACAGACAGACGGACGGACACGAGAGCGGTTGCATAAGCCCGCTTTAATGCTTTTTTAAAAGCAGAAGGGCGGGCTAAAAACAGTAATTTTATGTATTATCAATGCAGCGTTGGGCTCCGCTATCGCTCCGCGCAACGGACGGAACTTATACCAGGAGGCAGATTCACGCCACGTACTTTCGAAGTTATACTGTACGGCGTTACTAGGGTGCGGGCGGGTTTGCCTACACTCGCTGCCCACGACTCGGTTTTGCCCCGTGCGAGTATGCAACCAAGTCGCACGCGGCACGCGGTACAAAACAACGACGAAACAGCGCGGCGTGCATCAGTCACCTGACACCAGGAACAACACTGTAAAAAATATTAGTAATTTTACTAGCTACTGGGTGGGGAAATTTCATGTACAAAGGTTCGGGATTTGCAGTACATGGGTTGGGAATTTACCTACTGGAATGGAAAGTATCCTTTGCATGCCACTTGCGCTGTGAAAGTATCCTTTCCTGCCCACGCAAGTGAATTTACTGACTTCATTGACTGCAAATTTCCCGACGTGGGCTAGAAAGGGTCCGTTCGGCACCCGCCGTCTGCGAATATCCCCAGCCCGACGAGGGAATCCCGTGGCCGTGGGCAGAAAAGTGTACTTGCGCATCCTACTGCCTGCAAATCTCCTTGCGGCGGCTGCAAATTTCCCACAAATTCGTGACTGCCACAGCGTCGTGGAAGGAGAGGTGGGTTCGGACTACTACTACACTGACGCCACACCACCCCACACCAATCACCTCCTTTCTTTAACCTCGGCCACCCCGACGCGAAGCCCGCGATTGACTGCCGCTAGATGGCGTTTCAGTCAGCGCGTCTCCCACAAAATCAGCTTTTTTCTATTAAATTAAAACTCCCTTCAGGTAATGGCATTTAATTCTACGCAGTATGATTTAGAAGGAATCACCCTACCCGACAACAATCGGCGTTTGCCGAAAAAGTGAACCATATCTCCCAAATAATCTGTTAAATTGTAACGCTCGGGAGGTCTCCGCAACGATGTCTTGTTCAGTACGTCCCCGTCACCTCGACACTGAGAGGTACGTCCACGTGCGTACTTCCCATTTGACTTGTGGCTTCACGTGTCGCTGCTACGACTTGTTTTCTTCGTGAGATCGATGATCAAATTTTTGGAACTGATTTCGGAAACCGGTGGACTATTATTCAGTCCAGTCGGCCCGAGAGCAATACGGAATACTCGCACTTTCCTCCTAAGGACTGTTATCGGAGAGGAAATTCCTGGGCTAGTGGAGTGGCAACGCCGCCATCCTTGTCCTGGGCTGGAGATTTGCATGTGGTGGGCACGAAAGTCATCCTTACACGTGCGCAATGGGAAATTTGCTGACGGTGAGTCAGTCAAGACTTCTTTCCTGCCCACGTAGTAAATTTACTTGGGTGGGTTGGAAAGACTCCTTTCCCAACCACATTGGCTTGTAAATTTCCCCACCAGTGGGCCGGGGATTTACAGGCTATTTGGGTCTGTAAATTTACCGAACACTAGCTGGCAAAGGAGCGTTGCCACGCGGGGAGGGGAAAATTCCCTCTAATTTTTTTTACAGTGAATAATGAGTTGTGATAAGCCTTCAAAAACTTTAACAAAAAATGACACTGGACTGAACAATTCAGTTCATTTGTTAAGTCACAGAAGTAGAGATGGCCTGAGTACAAAAGCATGGTACCCATTTCTAAAATAAATCACACTTGGCAGGTCCATAGCTGACTTCTCAAAGCTTAACAAACTTTAACAAACGAAAAGACACTGGTCTAGACCCATTTGGTCGTTTGTTAAGTCACAGAAGTCAAAGTGGTAAGTTAGCCGGCTGCATTCCCTAATATTAATAAGGGACAGATATGGGCATTCCACATTTGACTTCTGGAGGCTTAACAAACTTAAACAAACGAAAAGACACTGGTCTGGACTGTTTCTGTCGTTTGTTAAGTCACAGAAGTCAAAGTAGTAAGTTAGCCGGCTCCAAACCATTAAACAATTAAGAGACGGTTATGGGCATTCCACATTTGACTTCTGGAGGCTTAACAAACTTTAACAAACGAAAAGACACTGGTCTGGACCCATTTGGTCGTATGTTAAGTCACAGAAGTCAAAGTGGTAAGTTAGCCGGCTCCAAACCCTCAAATAATTAAGAGACGGTTATAGGCATTCCACATTTGACTTCTGAAGGCTTAACAAACTTTAACAACCGAAAAGACACTGGTCTGGACTGTTTCTGTCGTTTGTTAAGTCACAGAAGTCAAAGTAGTAAGTTAGCCGGCTCCAAACCCTTAAATAATTAAGAGACAAATATGGCCATTCCACATTTGACTTCTTGAGGCTTAACAAACTTTAACAAACGAAAAGACACTGGTCTGGACTGTTTCTGTTGTTTGTTAAGTCACAGAAGTCAAAGTGGTAAGTTAGCCGGCTTCAAACCATTAAACAATTAAGAGACGGTTATGGGCATTCCACATTTGACTTCTGAAGGCTTAACAAACTTAAACATACGAAAAGACACTGGTCTGGACTGTTTCTGTCGTTTGTTAAGTCACAGAAGTCAAAGTAGTAAGTTAGCCGGCTCCTTAACAAACGAAAATACACTGCTCTGAATCATTTTGTTCGTTTGTTGGGCTATGGGTGTTGACTTGGTAAGTTAGCCGGTCCTCTGTACTCTGTGTTCTGTATACGTAATTTTTGTATTGACACTTTTGAAATTTTAAGGGCTTAACAAACTTTAACAAACGAAGAGGAATCGACCTGACCTACTCTTATGTTTTGTTCACTCATGTTTGCCGACTTTCGCAGGATGTGAATCTAGCCGGCGCAGAACGAAGTTTTAAAAAAAGGGAACGGTACTTACACAAACGAAACCAATGCCTTAACATAACTATACTAACGTTTAACAAACGATTAGCAACTTTTTTCTCGATCCGGCTGGCTTGCGCCGGCTAGGTTCACGCACGTCTGCTGGGCTAGGCAGCGGGCACCTCCATCGTGCCTCCATGGCTCAGGTGGTAGAGCGCCCGCTCGTTCCTAGTGGGTTCGGTGGTTCGAATCCCGCCCGGGCTCCCGCAAGGGGGCTCAACTTTTCCTCTGTTTTTTTCCTTTTTTTTTCACTGGGAGAACGAGTGTGTCAGAAAAAAGACTGATATGCATCCACGGCACTCGGTAATTCGCTGTGACACACTCGTTCTCCCAGTGAAAAAAAAGGAAAAAACAGAGGAAAAGTCTTTATACGACATTTCGCGACGCGTGTTTTCTTGCAGGCCGTTTCTCGGGTATGCGTGAGGCGTTGGTCAACTTTTTATCAGTTTTGGACAGAGAAAGATGTGTACTTTTATGTAGCAAACCTAGTTTTCCCTCTGTTGCTTCCATTTCTTTTTTAAAAAATCGCAAAAAACCACGTATTTTTAGGCCTGCTACACTAGGATGCCCCCTTAAGTCAGTTGATGTCAGTAAACTCCAGGTAAAGTCGCCTTGTCTACAGTTAATGTCAACCACCGACCAGTTAAACTCCAGCTTCAAGTCAGATGAAATCCAATAAAAGTCAGTTCATTTTTTTTCCAGGGAGTGCTCGACTCGCTAGTTGTACACTTTAAAGTGTACAACTCAGCAGTTATACACTTATAAGTGTTCAACAAGTGGCGTGTTGGACGGGAAAGTTGCACACTTACTGGTGTATAACTTCTGAGCTGCACACTTGCAAGTGTGCAACTAGCGAGTTGAGCGCTAGGACGTGTTAATCTGGGAGTTTTGCACGTTTTGCACGTATGTAACTTGGAGTTGCACACTTGCAGGTGTTGAACAGTTGAACACTTGTGTTAACAGTGTATAATAGTTGGTTAATTGGGTTTTTATTTTCCTCATCTCTTGAATTCCAATTTACGAGTTATTCGTAAATTTACAAGCGACTCGTATTATTTAATGAATTGTTCGTAACGCCAACAGATCCTGTTTT
>NW_026267605.1:99764-102375 GCF_000697945.3 Frankliniella occidentalis | reverse complement strand
TATTAGAAATTTATAGTTCTGGTGAATTGCAACGAATCATTCGTAAAATTACGACTCATTAATTAAGGTAATTTTACGAATAATTTTTGAAAGAAATTTTCACAAATCATTCGTAAAATAGTGGCAAAAGTTTTTACAGTGTTGTCCGTATGTTACGCTTGCACAAAATTCCCCGGTGTCATGCCCTTCTGTACCGCACACCGGTTAAGGCGGGCTCCGTTGTATACCTCACACCCGTGAAGGGCGGGTTTCGTCGCTGTTTGGCGCTGAGACCGCACTGGCGGAGCCAGGGTTTACTGGGCACTAGTACCGCGCTGGCATGACCAGGGTTTACTGGTGTTTACCGCGCTGGCAGGGCCAGGGTATCAAGAAGCTTTACCGCGCTGGCAGGGCCAGGGTTTCAGCTATAGTGCATGCCGTACCGCGCTGGCGTGGCCAAGGTTTGGCGGGGCTGCGCTGGTAACTACGCCGGCAACGCCGGGGCCGTCAGCCGCAGCCGCTAGGGCAGGGTGGCTACATAGCGTAGCCGGGGGCCTGAGCCGGTGGCAGAACATTCTCGGTCCATCCGCTCAGCGCGCGCGCACAGGCGCGCCAACGGTACGTCACCGGGCCGGCCAACGCAATCTACCTGCGCGGCAATTTCAAAAGCTAGCTATCCTACGACTAGCATCCTCCCGCCACTGCGGTCCACTAGTACTATGTAGAGACCAGCGCGAAGCGTGTCTCTACACCCGGACGTACGGATAGCATGTCCGTAAGCAAATGAGAGTGTAGGCTTTGCTATCGCTCAGCCAAACAGCCAAATAAACAAAAATAAGGCCACTTCGAAGCTTTTTCAAAGCAGAACTTCAAGAAAGGGTTTACGACTGCTTGTTCCTCGGCTTGTTCACAGCGGCCTAAAACAATGATACGTACCTGCACTTTGAGGAGTGGGGGTCCCAAGGTATCTATTCGGAGGGAAGTCCCTCTCCGACCCACTTGTCAGACTGAATTAGAAAGAAAACTAAATTAAGAATTGACCAATTAAACTACACTCTCATTTGCTTACGGACATGCTATCCGTAAGTTACGGGGAATTTTGTGCAAGCGTAACATACGGACAAATTGCCTGTAATACGGATAGAAATTATCGGTATTACGGATGATTTTATCCGTATTACAAATACACCAAGATCCGTAAGGTACGGTGAAAAATTTCTCCGTACCTTCCCGTATAAAACAGATGGGCTTCCAGAAGGATCACGGCGGTTCATTCTAGAGACAACCAGCATCCATCGCGCATCCGCTTTTGATCCTTATATGCGACAAAATGAGGTCATTTTCTATCCGTATTACAGTCAATTTGTCCGTATGTTACGCTAGCACAAAATTCCCCGTAACTTACGGATAGCATGTCCGTAAGCGAATGAGAGTGTAATTTGTTTTGTATTTGAGGGCTTAGGGCCCGAGCGGGTCCGCATGCCAAAATATACTGTTTTCAGAGACCGGACATGCTTGTAGACATGGTTTTTTTTTTCTCGAAAACTAAAAGTCGTATCAAGGTGCGGAAAAAAGGAATGAAAAGCTTAAAGTCCAGCGAAAAATCGGCTCACTTGGTGTTGTTTGGTAGCTCGTCTCCTTACATGAGAAATAACGACCTGAAAAAAGCTTTCATAGTCTCGGAAAACAGCCTATTATTGCATGCGGGACTGCTCGGGCCTAAAGCCCTGAAATACTAAATAAATTAAAGCGTCGGAATCCTTGAAATTTCCCCTTTCTTCCTTGATAAGTGTCGATGCAATTCGCTTGTGTTGGGACCCTGAGAAAGCAGTTTTAGTTTTAGCGTGCATTCGCTCCGCCGCGCGGATAGGGACCAGCGCTACTAGCGATCCTACCCTAGTAGCAGAAAAATATCAAGAGACTATCGTACGAGCATCGAATTTCTATAAAAAAATATCTTGACGTTATCGCATCTGATATATTTTCGATAACAATTTGTCACTGGGCTGTATATCGTCAAACCATCGGTCAGTGTATCTCTGTCGATAATTCCGACCGATATCTGCCAGACATCAAAGTAAGTTATCCTGACGGTATCGCATCTGGTATATTGTCGATATCATTTTGTCCATGAACACTATATCGTCAAACTATCTGCTGCTGTATCCTGCCGATAACATTAGTTGCTGTCTGTCGACGGTTGTGAAGAGTCTGTCGGCAGATAGTCCAGGTAGATATCCGAGAGTCACCGTTCTGTCGATAAACTAAATCCAAAAAGGAATCGTTTTTTATTTTATTTTTTGTTTGTACCGATCGTTCCTTTTCCTGCCCCCTCCCTCTTCCTCTTTTCCACCGTAGTAATTTTATTTAATGACATTTAATTGGAAAGTACTTTACCTTTGCTGAGACTCGAACCTCGTACATTGGAGTTGGGAACCCGCCGCCTTCACCACTAGACCACGAGTTCGCCGGTGAGGGAATCGTGTCCGATACCGGGGTCGCTCCACGCCCAGGCGACACTTTTTTTCACTACTGGCGACATCATGCCGATAACATATCGAGATCGTGGAGCTCGACTGACCCCTTGCGCATATCGCACGGATGTCGGCTGATCATCGTTGGACTTGTAGAA
>NW_026267605.1:85555-90444 GCF_000697945.3 Frankliniella occidentalis | reverse complement strand
ATAAAGTACTTCAAGATATCCCAAGACTTGCGGCACAGTCCATTCTGACTCATTGTCTGACCTTCAACCCCTCTCGAAGGGTTCAAAGTCAGTTCATTGAAGGAAATTTACACTTTTCGCCCCCCTGGGCCCCCGTAGGCATAATCCCAGGAACGCGAGGGGGCAATAACTCCCTTTTGAAGTGTACACATGATTCCCGAAATTCTTGATTCCCGGTGATTCCCGTCCGCTTTTAATTATTACATAGGTTTTTCGGGGGGGTTTAGTGGTATAAAACGCTTATTTCGACTGATTTGTACTTATTTCTCTAGTTTCCCGCTTATTCTAAGCGATTTCTATTGATTTTGATCAATTTTTATCCTGATGATTCCCAGACAGGTGTACACATGATTCCCGGAGTTATTGCCCCCTCGCAGGAACGGCTATATGCGGTTCGGTGTGGAATTTATATAGGGAGATAACTCAGGAGTCGATAAGCTGTGCGATAACATCTTCAGCTTGCCCACAAGACATTTTGGGTTACAAAATGAGGTTAACTTACCAAGCTATGGCTAGCACTCCCGGTTTTCGTATGTCACATCGTGTCGTCCTATACATTATTAGGTGCGCTTTGACGAGATGGAACGGTTTTATTGCAGACTAATTGCGCTGAGACAAATATTTTCCGATAAGTAGCCGAAAAATGACATTTTTAAGAACCAGAAAAAAATCTGTTTTCACCATATTTCAAAAAAGGTCGTCTGAAGGCCGAAAAAGCCGAACAGCACCTCGCAAAGAGGGCCGAGAAGGACACCCTGATGGCCAAAAGGGCGACCGAGAGGCAGAGGAAGGGTAGACAGGCTGCAGGGACCCGTCAGACACGGCAATCAGGGTAAAATGACAGAGTGTCGACTACTGGGCCAGGCAGTGTCGACTACTGGGCCAAAGGTGTCGACTACTGGGCCAATGAACATTGTTTTTTGGTTTACATTTTTGTGTACAAAAATGTATGTATTTCCATTTTTGACCAATGGGGCATAAAGTTTGATCCTTCCACTACACCACCGAAATTTTTCTTTGACGCTACCGTACACCCACGCTCCGTTGTAGGCAATTTTGAAAAGCCTTGCTCTTAAACTGTCGACTACTGGGCCCCTTACCCTAAGTCCGTACGACGGGTTGCTCCGACCGTCGGAAGTACTGCAAATTCCTGAGATTACTCTAGATGCGTTTGTGACAGATTTGGCCCATGATTACAACATGAAGTTAATGCCTTTGAACGTTAAATTTTTACTCAAAAAATTGAACCGTCCGGGGGTCCTACCGATCGCAGAGGCGATCGCGCGGCTGGACGGGTTTCAGTACGGCTCAGAGGAAAATGCAAACAGGCCTCCCACAATCCCCGCCAATATTTGCAAAGCTTCCAAGTTGGGCAAGAAATCCAAGGCAGTAATAAGGGGAACGTCTGCTCAGAAGGCAACGCTTTTTTACATTGTGTCCTTAGCACTCGGTGACAAATACAACAAGGATGACGCATTTTGGAAAATGCACATGCTGCTTTGTCATATTGTAGAAATTCTGTATGCACCTGTCATTAATTCAAATATGTTGGTAGAACTGGAAGAAGCAGTTAACAGCCATCATGCCCTGTATGTAAAAAAGGTGAAAGGGGACTTCAGCCCTAAGTTACATTTCACTCATCATGCAAAGCAGATGATAGAAAACAAGCTGGGCCCGCTCTTCCGCCAAACCAAGTTGCCAGCTCCGCTTCGCTCCACCGGCAACTCGGTTCGGCAGGGAGCGGGCCCAGCTTGGCCTGCCGGCGGCGTTTGGGACGGGCCTTCGGCCCGTCCCTTCCGAATTTTCATGGTGTAGTACATCTTCTATCCGAAAACGGGCCTTCGGCCCGTTGGAGTGACGGCTCGCTTTGGACCATCTTTTTGCCAGGTACCTTTTCTGTCCACTTCGTAATCAAAACTCAACAAACGAAGTATTCTTTTCATACGCTGAACATCTTTGGCTGTGTGTGCCGTAGTTTGTAGAATAAATGCAAGTTATGCCAATCCCTTTTAAGTTATTGATGTTAGCTTATGAATCAAATAACACACCTATGAAAGGATACGTAAGACTAGCCCAAGATGAAGTTATAAATATACTTCCAGACATACTCTGATTGACTCCGAACGTGTTCGAACAACAAATAAATGTTTTTTTTTTTGTTTTTTTTTGTTTTTTTTTTGGTTTTTTGCATGGAAGTGTACACGTTTTATGAATGATGTCCCACCATAAAATAAGCCCACTCTTCTGCTTAGAAGAAAATTATGAACCGACGGCATAACTTCTCAGAAGTGTACTTCTGAAAAAGTAAAAATATTTCTGTTTTGGCCAGTTTGGTAAGAAAAACTCCCATTTGTTAGTAAACAGGACAAAACTTTAGCCCAAGAGGCTCTACTTTCACGAGTTACCCCATAGGAGACCATTAAAAAAATGTTTTATTTCCACTTCTTGGACCAACCCCTATTTCTTTGTTACCCCCTCAGACCCACTCAGGGGTGGTTGCCAGGATTTGCACCAACCGTTTCGTTGACCAGAAGTGACAACAATAATAGTCTGGAAATTTCAGACCTCTAGCTCACGTCCTTCTTGGGAAACGGACAGACAGACAGACAGACAGACGAACACAGAGGCGATGGCATAAGCCCGCTTATATAGCTTTTAAGCAAAAGAGCGGGCTAAAAATGGATGTTTAAAGTACAACACCACTGTGGTGTTTGAGTCCTTTCATATGTATCTGAAGCGCATGGCAATGAGACTGCACAACTTTAAGAATATCCCACTGACGCTTGCAACCCGTGTGCAGGGAAGGAAAGCGCTATTGTGGGAAGGGGAGGACTGCCTGCCTGAGGATCTACAACATTTAGGGGTGGTGACAGAAAGGGATGTTATTCGATTAGGTAACGACATTGTGCAGGCGTGGAGCACAGCCTACCCTAACGTACTGGTAGGGGTGTCGCAAGTGCAGGTCGTCAATGGAGTTTCATATCAAGGGACAAGGGTGAAAGTCAATAGTTACAATGTTATTGGCGTCACGTTGGTGGAAGCGGATTTCAAACCTGCACGGTACAGACCTACATTCTTACTTGTGGAGAAGGTTCTCCTGCTCAGGGGCAAAGCATATGCATATGGTAAATTGGTAGAGGCACGCCGTTTCGTGTCGTGTTACTATGCCTGGCAACTCAAGAAATCTGTTGAAAATGTTGTGATCGAAGTGTCTAAGGTCAGGCCCGGCCAGACTTTGAACTCACATGAGATCAAAGGTCAGTTGTACATAAAGCTCAGATTCAGGGTGATTTAGTCCTGGGGCGTGCCCCCTCCCTGTAAATACGTACATATGTAAAAGTTAATGCGCACTTATTTAAGGTTGTAGTCACATTTATGTAAATTAATGTAGGTGTAGTTTAAGGTATAGGGTTACTTTATTGCTCAGTTACTTAAAGTAGTACACGAATTACTGCAAGAGTAGGGACAGGTCCACCACACGTACATAGTAGTTGCACAGTCCATCAGTCCACTGTGCCCACCGTAAGTTTGGTCTGAGGAAATGCACTGCGTCACCTATGTGCGCACCTTTCAATTCACACCTGTCTTGGTTGCCAGCAGATCAATGGACGGCGTGGACGTACTGCTTGCTTCGTGGGGCACTGGGGCCTTGAGGCGCCTGGAACCCATGGATGCCTCCAGGGGGTCGCTGCTCCAGGCGTTCAGAGCAGAGGTGGGATGCGGTCCGCTGCGGCACCGACTGGCCGGTTCTGTCTGCGCGCCCTAGCAGGCAGACTGACTTGCGTCCCTCGTCTCTCGCCAGCGGGCCAGAACCGCCGGTCTAGCCGGTGCCGCTGAGGTGGTGGGGGTGTTCGATAAGTTGCCTATATTCAGGGTGCCAGTGCCGGCAGGTGCTGCTCCGCCACGCTCCGCCACTACACCGCAGGGGTGCACTACGCTTGGCCACGCCCGGACCTGGCCGACTGGCTGGAACCGGACCGGACCGCTGGCCGGTGCCGGTCCGGTGCTGGGACCGGCCAGCGGTGCGGCACCGGAACCGGACCGCTGGCGACCGGCACCGCAGAACCAGTACCGGACTGCACCCTCGGCCCGAGGTAAAGAAATAGCCTGAATGTTGTCTTAATGTTGTCTGAATCTTGTCGAGGGTGACGGTTAATTCGCAGGTAAAGCGCAGTTAAACGGCAGGTCGTCGTCAGTCAATCGTCAGTCTATCTGTAGCCAAACGGCTGACAATCCTCATCGACAAACAGCAGACAAACGTCAGACAAACCACAGCCTGACCGCAGTACATTGGCAGTCGATCCTCAGCCTAGTTGGACTGAGGATTGACTGCCGTTTGTCTGCGGATTGGCAATGCGTTACCAGACTTTGGAGCCTCAGACAATCTTCAGACAATCCTCTGCAAGAGATGAAAATGAAAACAATCGTCTCGGCCGGGCAGCTGCCGCCGGCCCGGTACCGAACCCCGGCCCCCGGAGTGGGAGTGGGAGTGCTTGCTCCCTTGGCCAGAGAGAGTTCGCTGAGAGACGAGCTCGGCGTCTAATTTCATACTGATGCACAACAATAATTCATCGCTGTCAACAGTCATTATTACAATGAGGTTTTTGTCAAGTAGCCAAAAAAAATAACAATGTGGAACACTTGGTGAAATAATTGGCCTCTATTTTTTGAACAATGATGAGATTACAATCCGTTCATGGATACCCAAAACTTTTACTTTGTTATCAGCAAATCATACTTCCCATCTAGTCCATCTATAAAATTACAAATGCAAGCAAGAAGGATAACAAAAAGTACATAACACAACTACGGATAATCTTATTTTACATACCCAATTAACTTTAAGTGGA
>NW_026267605.1:84750-85121 GCF_000697945.3 Frankliniella occidentalis | reverse complement strand
AAATATATATTTTGCGACCTGTGGTTATTGATTTTTTTTTAAAGTCAATTTTTGAGCTAGAGTGCTTATCTTAGAACTCGATCTGTCTTTTTATGATACAAAACGACCCTGAAATTCCCAGATCGCTCTCTCAATTCATGCTCGAGTTATCGTGCGGACAGAAAAACAAACAAACAGAATGAAACTTTTCGTGTCAGTGAAGTAATGGGCTTCGCTAATCGCTCAGCCAATAGGGTATTCCAATGGAGCGCGGAGCGGAAGCAAGAAGAACAAAAACGGAACGGGGAAAGGCGCCTGCGCCTTCCCCCTCTCCTCTACTAGACGGAGAGGGGGAGCGCCCGGGGAGGAGTAGGGGGCAGGCGGGGAGGAGT
>NW_026267605.1:84026-84633 GCF_000697945.3 Frankliniella occidentalis | reverse complement strand
TTCGTTAGGGGTCCATAAAACGATCCCCAAAATTTGGTACTGTTCGGAATTTTGTCCGGGTCAGGGGCCTTTTTTGCACAAAATGACTGGACTAATAGTTCTTGCCAAGGAGAGGCGCCCTGACCGAAGCAAGCGTGCAACAAATTATGCACATCTGATCCCTACTACTGAGGAAGAGGAGACGCTCGAGCTGCTGATAAACCTTTTAACGCCATTGGAATCTATAACTGAGGACCTTTCTAGTGAAACTTACGTCACTGGAAGTGCTGTTTTACCATTAGTTAGCATAATAGACAAAACAATTGAGGAACTTCAGATAAGCACTGATTTTGAAACGTTTAATCAAGATAGAATCGAACTGATCAAAGACTTAGCTAACTTAATCAAAGTCTGTCTCCTCGAAAAATATGTTAATTTTACTGGGACAGGAGTCGTGGCTTCCGACGGACGGAAGTCTTGCCAGCATTTGTCTGTGACTTCCTTCATCGACCCTAGATTTAAAGATTCTTTCATTGCTGAGGACGACAAGGAGCAGAAGGCAAACCTCAAAAAATCTGTAGCGGAGGAAGGTGTTACTCTCAGTTTGAGGTGAGTTACCTTTGTACTG
>NW_026267605.1:78521-80741 GCF_000697945.3 Frankliniella occidentalis | reverse complement strand
GGGCAAAGTCTCGCTCACAGCTCGCTTCGCTCGCGAGTCATCGCTATCGCAAGAGGGCGCTGCGCGCGCATCGCGACAACTCCGGGCACTGCGCGCCCTCAAGCGGAGCTTCGCGCCGCGAGTCCCGGGACTGGAGCACAGTTTCCTGGGGTAGGCGGCGCTGTGTGCACTTCGCCTTATGCGTCGCAGTCCGCAGTTTCGCAGGAAGAGCGGCACTACGCTTCGCCGCTTCGCTTGTTATGGGACGTTATACGCATACTTTGCGCCCCGTAGTCTGTCTGCCAAAACTTCAGAGAGCAAGGAATTTAGTCTGGGTGGGAGGAGCGTTGGGCGCTGGCTGCCCTCGGCGCGGAGGGCCCTGCCTGAACGTTGGGCCCTGGGAGACGGAAGCCTCAGGTGCAGGGGCCCCTTGGACGCTGCCCGGGGCGCGGAGCGTGGGGCGCGGAGCCCCGAGAAAGTAAGATTTCAGGTCCTCAGAACCAATATATAGTGCGGGCGCGGGTACCCTTGGGCGCGGGGGCCTTTAGGGACTGGGGCCCGTGGATAAAGGGCGTTGGGCGTGTGAAGCTTTGGGCACACGAAGCCTTAGGCGCACACTGTAAGAATTCTTTGTCACGATGACGAAAATACCATGGCTAATTTTTGGTGTCGTCATGGGTTTTTTCGTCACACGATTAAGGTTTTCTCGTCACCGTGACGAGAACATTCGTGACGACAGCCCTGTACTAAAACTTAGCCATGGTATTTTCGTCATCGTGACAAAGAATTTTTACAGTGCAGCTGGCCCATACTGGGTGCTGGGCGCGGGGGCCCTCGGCGTGGTAAGGCTTGAGCGCGGGGCGTCAAGTTGAGATACTTAGTTATGAGAAACACAGTAAAGGTGGATCTCCAATGGAGCAATCTACGCTACCCATCACCCATCATCCGTCACCCATCACTTGCGATTTCGTGTTTTTACATCGCGAAATACAATCATAAGGTGTATAGTCATATTAATTGTTCAGACACATCCTTAGTCTTAACCACAACCCGAGTTGTACGCGTAAATACACGAAATATCAAGTGATGGGTGACGGATGATGGGTGATGGGTAGCGCAGATTGCTCCATTGGAGATCCACCTTAAGAAGCAAGTGGCAATGGCCCCTTTTTAGCCTGCCCTTCTGCTTTGTAAAAGCTATCCAGCGGGCTTATGCAAACAACCTCGTGTCTGTGTGTGTCTGGCTGTGTGTCTGTCTGTTCCACTAGAAGGAGATGTGCTAGAGACGAGGGGTGCACAACTCCATAAAAATGTGTACTCCTGATTACCGAATTGTAAAATTTACCAAGGATTACTAATGATTACCAAACATTACCAATGAATACTCGGTATGATTCGCCTGCATTCTAATTCGAAACACCCAACCATTTTTTCGACCCGAGAAAAATACATTTTACAAAATACCTTTTGAAAAAACAAGTTGTCCGATTCCGATGAAATTTTACATGGCCGTTTTGTACCACAACATGAGTGTGAATATAAAAATTTAGCTCTCTAACTCAAATAGAAACTGAGATATTGAACGTTAAAATTGGCCAAAACAGCCTCCACTATTGTAACTCTCATTGGACTCACAAAAGTCAGATCGATCATCTATGACCAGAATCCTAGAGGGGAAGGATGCCCGGCGACCATATGGTCCCTGAGATTTATGTCAGGACAAAATAAATTGTCCAAAACGGTGTTAAAAAACGGCCCAATTTTAAGTTGGCCAAAACGAGGAGTGGATGAGACCTTTACGCTTTCTAACCGACCATATGGCCTGCGTGCATCCTTCCTCTGCCAGAAGGGTCTCATCTTCTTCCTGTCTTTACAAACTTAAAATTTGGCTTATTTTGAACGCCGTTTTGGACAACTTCTTATGTCATAGCATACATTTCTGGGACCATGTGCCCTTCGGACATCCAATCCCTCTAGGATTCTGGTCGTAAATAGCCGATTGATATTTTCTACTTCAAAAGAAACTTTTGTAAACCCTTATATTACTGGAAGCGGCTCAAACACCTCCACTTTAAGCACAGTTTTTTGGCTTGCTCAGATTTAATTGTGCGTCACTGGGTCCCGCTGGCCTTGTTTACCGGGGCCCTCCCCGGGGCCCTACGTTTTTGACGGTGCGTTTGGCCACCTGTCGTGGACGCACAATTAAAACGGATAGCACAGCCTGAAAGCACAGTTTTTTCC
>NW_026267605.1:76864-77586 GCF_000697945.3 Frankliniella occidentalis | reverse complement strand
TTTGGCGTGCTCAGATTTAATTGTGCGTCACTGGGTCCCGCTGGCGTGAACGTAGCGGGACCCTTTTTAATTTGAGTTTTTCGTTACGAAGGAGTGGCAAACAGTTTTTTTTAAGTTGATTGTTGGAAAGCACAGTTTTTGCACAGTTTTTTAGGATAGGTCACAAAAACTGTGCTTGAATGGGTCCCGCCAACTTCACGGAGGTGTTTTTGTTCGTCTTGCTTCCGCTCCGCGCTCCATCGGAATACCCTATAAAGCATCCTGTTAAAGCTAAATTGAAGAAGGATGAGAGAAATAAGAAAACGGAAATTACTATGCTTATGCTTTTACATGGGACTTCTGTTTTCTTGTTCCCTGCATTCTTCTGCATTTCAGCTTTACCGGAATGCTTTATAGGGACAAGCGCACGGTTGATACTGTTTAGTGTCATCTGCTATCGGCGATCCAAATAGAGGCAGAGGATTTGCGTGCTGTCACAAAAGTGCAAGGAGCAGAACATTTGTTTTCTACGATTTATTTGTTTTGGTAATGTTACAGAGAGTGGTACGCTGCGCACACAACCCAGAATAGTGTCGTAAAACCGACTCTTGGGACGCCGCACTGCATCAACCACTGTTGGAGTTACTTGGTGGTTTTGGCAACGGAACTGGAGGATGCGGAAGCCTGTGCAGGTACCCGCCGGGCTTGAGGCGGCGCGGGGGCAGTGTCGCTGCTGGCTTTGA
>NW_026267605.1:72877-74204 GCF_000697945.3 Frankliniella occidentalis | reverse complement strand
ACGAAACACATGTGCAGTTGTGCCAAATGAATACTAGCTATTTGCACGCCAGACCACGCCTCGCGTAACAGGCTTCGCGATGTCTCACGATGCACTGTTCCGCTGCGACGCGCCTGGTGCACATTGCTGGGCCTGGAGCTGTAACCAGGTAACACTACGGGTAGGGCCTTCCGGCCCCTAACTCGAAAGCCCTGTAAGCAAGTGTCGGGGACTAGGAAATTTTGGAAACCAAAAGTAAGCCATTCGGCAGGGACTAAACGGATGAAGTTAGATCAAAACGGATGCAATTTTCGGCCGGGATCAAAGTTGGGAAACGGACCTGGCCGGTCCTCGGCAGAGGGAACCGGCCGAAAAAGGACCGGACCGGGGACCGGACCGGGGTCCGGACCGCTCTCCGGTCCGGTTCCGGTGCGGTTCTACCGGCTGGGGACCGGCTGTCCAGGCAGGCGGCAGGCTAGTGGGAAGGGGAAGGAGGGAACCAGCCGTGGCACCGCGGGGGGGATCTACAATGGGAATGGGACAGAAGGCAAAGCTTTAGTTGCTAATGTTTCCTATTGTTGTTGGGCATCCCAGAGGCTGTCGGGCCAACCCTAAAAAGTAGAATTGGGGTTTAGTCCAACTCTACAGTTTTCCATTTGTTTAGGGGATTTGTATGAACGATATATTAAAGGAAAACACCAGTGAAGTAATTCTATTCAAGACTTTTTTGTGTCGCTGCTTAACAAGAGACGTGATGTGCTTTCAAAAACGGCCCATTTTTATGATTCGTGTTGGTACGTCACCGCACGTTACTGTTTGGGTTCGTGAAGAAAGAAGCGTCGATTTTCGTCGTGTGTGTTTTTAAATTAACGAAGAGAAGTCACGCATTTTCGGTTAAACGAATATATTTAGAATAGTTTAGTGCAATGCTGGATATGTTCAGCACACATTCGACCCGTTGCTGAGGAGGAAATCTCTTCTTTTTTTAAGCAGTGCGTTCACCTGCCGAGGTTATGGTCTTCTGGTGAGTATTCTTTGTAATCGTTAAAGGGGTGTTGCTCTTTAAGCTGACCATTTTGGCATTTTTCAGAAAAAAAATTCTGGGGGCGTTAGATATTTGACCATTACCAATGTGTGAGTGAATTTTGTTTTACTTCATCTCATTTAACAAAGGAACAACATCAGAATGCACCTCCAGACCCATTTTCATTGTTTTGGCAGCCTGAACCTACAGGAAAGCTGTTGTCTATTTTAAAAGCTTGCGCGCAAGATTTCCCCGACAAATATTGGTTTAAAAATCTGCACTAAGGTTTTCCTGAATCAGAACGACAAGGACTATAAAATGACA
>NW_026267605.1:62359-62921 GCF_000697945.3 Frankliniella occidentalis | reverse complement strand
TCGTAATTTGAAGTATGAAGGAACCATAGTCAAAGTGCAGAAAGCTTGTCCAGTCCACTTGCAGTAATAGTGTACTTAAATGCAGTTAGGAGTATATAAAACTGTACCCAAACTGTATTTGAACTGTCGAAAAAGTGGTAGTTTTTTTTCGAACGTTTTGCACTTTGACTACAGTCTGGCACAGTTCAGAACAGTAGTTCCTATCTACAGCCTCATTGCAATCTCATGGCAGATGTACTTGCACTCTTGTTTGGGCTTTGCAGTGCTTTTCAAGACAAGTGAGTCTTGCAGATCTTTTGCAGTCTCCTTTGTAATGTCACTTAAATTTATAAATTGTTAGGAAATGGAAGCTGCCTATATTCTCAACAGATGTTGTTGACACCAATTTTGCAATACTTCTGATTTACAACCAAAATGTGGAAGAAAATGTTGTTTGACTGTTGCTTGTTTGCAGGGGAAATTATTACGGGGGGCTTCAAATATTTTTGATCGGATAATTTTTACTATTTTTTCGAGCAGCTGAAACTTGACATTTCGAAAAAAAAAGAAGCTAAAACTCATA
>NW_026267605.1:57337-62309 GCF_000697945.3 Frankliniella occidentalis | reverse complement strand
GGAATATTGGGTCAGGGAATATTCCCGGGAATTTCCTGTGGAAGATTGGTAAAATTGGGAAAATAATGGGAAAATAGAGTTTTCAAGCAGAAAAGGCCGAATTCATGTAAAACCATACTTCCTGGGTACTTTCAAAACAGGCGCCTTAACTGGCGACGTAGTTCGGTCACTCTCCGACCTGTAAATGAATTACGGAGTGATTTCTCTTCATTTTGGATTCTCTTTCTCTTGGTAGCACCTCATATAAATCTCTTATTTTCTACTTATCGATGGGAGTAGGATTAATCCTACAAATTTGTCATCCAAAAATTTAGTATGGGGGGCCGGATCCCGAATAGACACCCCCTCGGTAGTCGTGCTATTGCTAGCAGAGGCAGCGCTCTGCTCTTAAGGTTGTCGCGTTCGGAGAGCTCGAGGAGAGCTTGCTGTAGGCAGTGAACAATCACACTTTGTTGGCTTACCACCATGTGAGTCGCGTGCTTGGAGCCGCGTGTCTTGTGAACACCTCCCCAACTGAGCTGCACGCCTTTTCAGAGGTCGTTGCCTTTGAACGTTTTTCTTTCCCTGAAGTACCCATTTTTTTTGGTTATAGTTATAAGTTCATGACATCTGCAGGGAATGATCGTTTCCACAGGTGGTTTTAAGCCCATCGAACGGTCAAACTATTCGCTTTGAGCTGAAGGCTGCCCAACTCTGCACTCTGCTCTTAGTTGTTCCTCGTGGCCCAGCTCTTTTGGCAGGCACAGAGCGTTGTGGGCCGAGCATAACGACGGCTCCCTCCTAAAGAATACGTTATGTACGGTACGTCTCTAAAAGATACGTTATGTGGAGTACGCGTCTAAAAGATACTATCTGTTTTGAGCTTTCTTGCAGCACATTTTTGGCAGTCGTTTAGGATCAAAACGGGGTTGAAATATGGTGCATCAATGGTTTCAGATGACAGTTCGAGTTCCCATCTGCATATTTCAGCCATTGGAACAATTGAGAGATAGGGGTAAATGTTTTGAAGCCCGTTAACTTTAACTATTAACGCCGCCGTCCGGACTTCTGAAGTTATGCTGTACCGGCGGACAAACAGGTGAAAGAAGTGGGTACCAAGGAAGGTAGGTGGCAGGCGATCTCGAGAGTACCTACTTGTGGTCAGGGGCTCACTTCTAAAGAATACGTTATGTAGGTGGGGGTGAGAGTGACCCCAGCGTCCTGACGTCAAAAGACCGGGCGGATGAAACTGGGGCCGCTCTCTGCCGGCGCCTAAAAACTCAACCCCTGAGCAGGCAGACGGGTGGATCGGCCGGTGACGCCGAGCACGGTCCGATAAGAAAGAGAGACGAGAGAGATAAGAAGGGCGGACCAAGAGAGGTCGAGAAAAAGTTTGGCGGTGACTGGGTGGGGAGCTCACCCCTAAGAGCAGCCGGGCGCACACCACTGCGAGCCGGCCACCGTGCCTAGAGGGGGATATTGAGATTCAAAAACGAATTCAAAATCAGCTTTCATTGACTCTACCCGAAAGTAGAGAGAGGTGAAGATGCAAACACAGAAATGATCCTGTGAAGTACAGTCTTGGTACACTACTCCACGCCACCTCAGCACGAGTCTAGACAGGTCTAGAACACACCTTTACAAGGTACTAATACCCAGGTTAGTGCAAAGACACAGAGTTCTTATCAGAGTACATATTCATGTACTGTGGCAATGCGCGCTGAGGTGGCGTGGCGTAGCGGATCGCTGTCTGTCGTGCTAGAAGGCGCCGGCCGATCGTCGCAGCGGATGGCTACAGAGGCGCTCTGCGCACTCGGGCGCTCGCCGTTCAAATCTGGTGAGCATTTCGACTTTCATTTGGGTACGATTCGATCCGTTGAACCTTTCCGGACCATTCGGGACCGAAACGAAACCACCGATAGTTATCATGTTTACGAACATTTTGGTCCGAAGTAACAATTTTTTTTCCCTTAGAAAAATTTTTACAGGGGCCGAAAGTTTACATGGCCCCTTACGGAAGATTTGGGTAGGCAACACACACGTCCCGTAAGGCTAATGTTGAAAGTACGGCTCTATTTGAACCCTTTAGAATCGGAATATCTCCAACCCACTCTGCACAGGCCTTCTTTAGTGCAATAAGAACATTTTCTAATCCCAATATCGGGATTTACTGCGGCCCAATTTTTTTAAATCGAGGGTGAACTTACGACGCCTGCAGACCAGGGGGAAGGCAACCCGCAACATCGATTCTCTCCCTTGTTTCTCGTTTGCGCTTTAGAATCGTCAGAAATGTGCCGTTTTCTTTGCGTGTTTTTAACGTGCTGGCATATAGAGGTATCCCGGCAAGTGCTGAGTGCCCACTTAGTATCCAGCCGTGCATATTTCATCATTTCTTTCTACAATTCTAGTCTTGTGATGTTTTTGAGAGGCTGATGTACTTTATTATTTACCTTTCTGGTTGGGACCGGTATCAGAGGTTGTTCACGATCGATGCGTTTAAAAGGGTTACGTTAATGATGGGTTTAATCTTCTATAGGGAATACTAAACTACTGAATTTTGTTTGCTCAGTGTTGGTGCAGTTTGCAGGACAGTTTGAGCAGATGAACGTTCACGACACTTTAGCTATCCGCGGGGCTGTCTACGGGGCGGGTCTTGGGGGTGAATGGCGAGCCCAGGTCCTCGCGGGTCGCAAACATCAGGCGCGTCTTGGTAGGCGATTTGAACGCTATCGTTCACTGCAAACATGCTCTGCGTACAACCACTCCGCCCCGCGGGAAGGGGGGGGGGGGGGGTACCCCCTCAGCACGGTGGCAGGTGATCCCAGCACCTTCATTACAAAAAGGTGTAGCTCGTAGTCAGTCAATTACATTCTCAGGACGGGCCAGTTGGCCTTTCTAGTTACATGGAAACCCAACGGAAACCGGCCTCGTCCTGGGGTCGCGGGCGCGGGCTCCGTCCGGCAGGCGACCGGGCGCCGATCGGCGCCTCCCCAGCGTTGCCTTGCGCATCGTTTAAAGTTACTCGTAGCACAACCTGCAGTACAAGTTTTGAGAGAGGGAGAGGAAGGGCCCAGAGATCCTTACACACAGGATAACCGTTCCACTTAAAAACCTCAAGAAAAAATGCGAGACAAGATAAAAAAAATGACAAAAAAAAAACAACAAATATTTCCATCAAATTGAAGAAAAGGATTATGAAATATGCACGACTGGGTACTAAGTGGGCACTCAGCACTTGCCAGGATACATCTGGAGGCTGGCACGTTGAAAAAACGCAAAGAAAACGGCAAATTTCTGACGATTTTTAAGCGCAAACGAGAAAAAAGGGGGAGAATCGGTGTTGCGAGTTGCCTACCCTCTGGTCTGCAGGCTCCGTAAGTTCACCCTCGATTTAAAAAAATTGGGCCGCAGTAAATCTCGATATTGGGATTAGAAAATGTTCTTATTGCACTAAAGAAGGCCTGTGCAGAGTGGTTTGGAGATATTCCGATTCTAACGGGTTCAAATAGAGCCGTACTTTTAACATTAGCCTTATGGGACGTGCGTGTTGCCTACCCAAATCTTCCGTAAGGGGCCATGTAAACTTTCGGCCTCTTCAGAGATGCAGGCCTGTACGTGTCACGTGTAAAGCTGACCCGTCGATAGTTATCATGTAAAATTTTTCCTAAGGGCCACAGGTATAGTGGGTGGGCTTAGTCGATCAAAAGAAGCAATAGTGGCACCCACTATACCTGCTGGCGGCCCGGGGTCAGCTTTACACGTGACACGTACAAGCCTGCATCTCTGAAGAGGCCGGGGCGGCGGAAAGTGGGCGTCCTGAGCGGTGTGAAGTTCTAATCCTATCATTAATGTGTGCTGATCTGTGTTAGAAATGTATGGCATTGTGTCAAAGTGCGTACTGGTGCTGGGCCATTGACTTATTATCAAATTCAGAGTACAACGAATGTGGTGTGTTTGTGTGTGATGAAATGGCAGGTAATAAAATAAAGTGTGTAATGTTTCAATTTGTTTCTCATCTCTTTCATTCGCTCTTAAAAAGTTTTTCTCGATTCATTTCTTTTCAGAATTTTCCTGGCGACAAGGCACTTTGTACAGCGTACAGTCTTGTTGGCTTGGAATGGGACGTGCCCCCAAAAACCATCTGACCACTCTCTCGCTCGCATGTCCTCATCTGTGTACCCTATCTATGGCCTCATATCATGCAATTGTTTAAGGGACTTTAGGAGATCTTGTGGTGATGTAACATAAGGGAATGTAATCTGTGCTTTGTTTCGAAAAACTTTTGGCTGCTGCCCTCCTGTTAATGTTTAAGATTTCTCTATTCTGCGGCAATGAATGTCTATTTTTGTGAACGCTGTGGTTTTTTCTGGAATAAAATAATTTAATATTCATTGCATAATTATATTTCTCTCTTTTTTTGCACCTTGCATGTTCATTGGCTGAGCGATTAGCGAAGCCTATTACTCCGTCTGGTCGGAAAAAACATTTTCTGTCTGTCTGTCTGTCCGTCTGTCTGTGTGTGTGTCTGTCCGCACGATAACTCGAGAACGAAGTGAGCGAGCGACTTGGGACTTTCGGGGTCGTTTTGTGTCATAAAAAGACAGATCGAGTTCGAAGATGAGCATTCTAGCTCTAAAATTGGATTTAAAAAAAATCAAAAACAACGGATCCCAAAAATGAGGTTTTTTAAAAATATTTTTTTATGGTTTCCTATCGGGTAACTCGTCAAAGTAGAGCCCTTTGGACGAAAATTTTGTCTGTTTTGCTCTAGCTAGAATCGTTGAGGCGCTAGAGGGTATTTTTGAGGAAAATAAGCGATAAAATGTACAACCCTGCATGCTTAGTGGAAGCGACGGGCCGTTGACGGGCCGGAGGCCCGTATCTTTGTGTACATTTTTGCACTACCCGACTCGGGTGTCAGCGCCGCAGGCCAAGGTAGATGTATGCCAGGCGCGTCGCAGCGTAACAGTGTTTCGTGAGATATCGCGAAGCC
>NW_026267605.1:50526-52287 GCF_000697945.3 Frankliniella occidentalis | reverse complement strand
ATTGTTCACATACTGATATTTTTGTTGCAGGTATGTTTCAGCTGCTTGTCAAGTGTCATGGTTTAACTAAAATTATCAACGGTCGTTAAACGCGGTAGAATAGAATGACCCACTACTCTAGATACGGAATTTAAGTTTGGACTGAAGGTTTGTGAGAAAGAGGTTGGGTTCTACTGTGCATTGTATTGTGTTATGTCAATGATGGTTTAAGGGGAATAAGATAATTTAAAGCAACAATTATGTAAAGTTCTCAATCTCATTTTAATAAAAAATGTTTATAAAATACATCTTGTTTTGCTCACAGTCCACCTTCTTCATCGCTCTCATCAACGTACTGCAACAGAAAATGTCAATATATTGAAGTGCAGGGATACATAATACGCATCTTGATAATGAATTAGACAACACTCACTTCTTTCTGGGGTTTAGCATCAACATTTTTACCGAGGCATGAATTAACTGCCTGTCCGAAGTGGGCCTGGGAAAAATGAGGGAATCTCTCTTTGACAAAATTTAGAAGGAAATATAACTTTGAGGAAAGGGACTGCATTCCATAACACAAAGTATAAAGATAAGACAAGAACTTACTCTGAATGTCCTTCATCTTGCGGTACTTCTTCAGGGATGGCTTTTGTACCCTGATGCCATTCCGCGTTCTCACCTGACCAGCATAGGATGACTTTCTGCGCCTGTCCTCAGAGAAGGCTATCCGAACCAGTTCCACTGTCATGGCAGTTGGGGACCGGGCTAACTTAGCCTCCATGAGTGCGCTCTTCTTGATTTGTAAGACTTCTCCCACTTTCACCTGTCAGAAAACCAAGCAGCAAATTAGTTTCAGAAAAGATTCAGAAAGCAAACTTTGAGGCTAAGAAAGTAAACTATCCAACTTACCAGAGTCTCTTCAACTAGAGATTCGGAAGGGGTAGATGTCTTCTTAGCACCAGAGATTAAGGAACAAATCAGTTTCTGCACGTCTGAAATAAACCAAATTAAAACGTTTCATGTTAAGCATAACTAGTGATAATTTCGTGCTTCCAAGCAGACAGGGAGGGAGAGTATCACTGCAGTTATAAAGCATACCCCAAGCACAAAGGAATGATCTTATTTATCGCTATTGTTACAAACTCCAGCAGAATAGAAAATATTCCAACAAGTGACCGTTGAATGTTATTGTGACATTATCCCCAGGGAACTGCCTACTCGTTGAAGTATTAATAGCTATTTATGGAAACTCACCTTCAATACCAATGCCGTCGCTCCTGCTGTTCATTTCTTGCAGTGGTCTGCCTCTTGGAGTGGATGCAGGAGGAGTATTGCTGTTCTCCTTTCCCTTCTGCTTCTCCTTCTCCTTCTCCTTTCTTCCAAGCTGAAGGGCAGTTTCCTCCTGCTCCATTCTGAGCTTCAAGAAATCCAAGTCGTCTGAAACAGTATGACACCATTGATTTCACCATTCAAAAGTTCCTAACACGAAGTCACTCAAGCTACTCACCACTGATTTCAAGTATCTCCCCGTCAAACAGTGGCCAACCCGACTTGGGCATCGGAGGGACTCTCCACTCAATCACATGCGACTCGACGCGATAGTCGTCAGATTCCTCAAAGTCCTTGACCCAGTCAAGATCCAAGTTGTGGGTGAGGGTCCCAACGTCCCTCCCCGAGAGCCATTTCACTAGACAATAACGACGGGACGGCCCAGGTCCACTAGATTTAAATCCACCCTTCATGATGGTAGATAGTCAAAGCTTTGCACGAGTCGAACAC
>NW_026267605.1:49069-49840 GCF_000697945.3 Frankliniella occidentalis | reverse complement strand
AAACATAAGTAACGAATTCATTCCCCATAAAAAATCAACAGGTCGTCCAATTGAGAAGTACGTAGCTAATTTACTGATCGCATTTTAAAATATGAATGAGTTGAAACCTAATGAATTTGGCCCCAGAAATGACTGCATGACACTCAGTTGATCATTTTCCCTTGTTATCTAGATACCTAACCTATATGTATGATAACATGTATTCTTGAAGTATGTATTAATTGTATCATTTTGATTTCAGGAAGCCCCTTAAAAGACTGTTTAGAAAGAGAATTGACTTCAAAGATTCTCCATGTTCATCCTCCTCCAAGAATGAGCCATTGGAATTGGATTGCAGTCAGCAAAACTCTAATTTCAATGCCAATTTTGGGCTGCTGAACAGCTCTGAGGTTGTGACATGTCAGCCTCAAGACATGTCAGGTCAAGAGAATCATGCCTTTAACATATTGGTAAGTAATAGTAAGTAAGTAATAAA
Organism: Frankliniella occidentalis; assembly: GCF_000697945.3. Lineage (NCBI taxonomy): Eukaryota > Metazoa > Arthropoda > Insecta > Thysanoptera > Thripidae > Frankliniella > Frankliniella occidentalis. The sequence continues at coordinate 49,365 of NW_026267605.1, read as the reverse complement.
GTGTTCTGAGGAGTATGTATATTTTTAATGCTATATGCCGAAATGTTCTGATTGAAACCAGAAGTAGTGTTGATGTTACCCATTCGTCTCCGTTAGCCATTCATTTAGTTAAAATTAGTGAGATGTCTTGTTCTTCGCTCTCTTATTTTTTATTGTAATACTTTCCTATCTGTGTGCTGCAGGCTTCTCCAGTCAATAGTTTGGACATTACACCATGCAACACAACAGGGGCAGCAGTATTTCCTCAAAACATGGATTCAGGACAATGGCAAGTGAGTATCTTTGTACTAATTATT
>NW_026267605.1:46233-49019 GCF_000697945.3 Frankliniella occidentalis | reverse complement strand
CCAGAGGGAATTTTGAGGTGTATTCGCCCTTCTCATATTGTTAGTAAACTAATCAATTTTACTGTTGATATTTCAGTAAATGAATCTATAAATGTGGCATGCATTAATATACTATTAAAAGAAATGTTGAGGATGACAGTGCTGACGTTCCGGGTGAAGGGAATGATGAAGTTGACAATGATGAAAATTTTGATGAGGTAAGATAAAGTATATTCTACATATTTTCTACATTTTATGCTGAATAATCATGTGTTTGATTTGGTGTTGATAAATTTTTCTTATACCTGTTGGTTTTGACATTTTGCAGGATTCTATTTTCCTACATCTTAGTGTTGATTCAGATAAGGATTTAAATCAGACAATACCACAGGATGACCTACCTAATGTCTCAGATGACTCTGCTGATGAAATTTTAGACCAAGCTCCTGATCTCCACTTAAGTGTCCCGGAAAAAATTAAGCTGTTGCTGCTTCTTGCAACAAAGAAAAGGCACAAGCTCACATATGCAGCAGCCGAAGATGTTATTGGATTAGCCGGCATCTCTGAGGAGTGTCCCTTTCTGCCATCTAAATATTTAATGAAAAGTGCTATTGAAAAGTATTCATTTGGTCTAACAGAACATCATATGTGTCCTTTCTGTGGAAAGTATATTGGCATCGTGACTGTGAATACTTTCGAATGTAATGGTTGTGACAGAACCACTGATGTAAATAGAAACAAGAAAGATGGCACGACATTCTTGTATTTGAAGCTACGCGACCAGCTGCAATCACTACTCGAGAGCCTCCCAGAAGATGTGGAACTTGGTCCTAGAAAAAGTTCTTGTAAAATTAATCCATTTAACTATGAAGATATTTATGATGGATCTGTGTACAAGCGCATCCATACTTCAGACACAATAACAGTTAATTTCTTTATTGATGGACTTCAGGTGAGAATCTTATGCTATCTTATTTGCTTACAGACAATCAAAGTAAACATTGGGAACGTGGCCTTTACTTATTTTTTTACTCTTCCCGTTTCAGGTTGCAACTACCAGTAAGCAATCTGCTTGGCCAGTTCTTCTCACAGTCAATGAGTTGCCATTGGCCTTGAGAAGGAAACATGTCTTAATGACAAGCCTCTGGCTATCAAAGAAGAAACCTGTGTGTAAAGAATACCTTAAACCATTTGTAGCTGAAATGCGTGAACTGGCTAGGACTGGAGTGACCTACAGAAGAAATGGAATGTTAAAATCAGTTAGGGTAAAATGTGTTTGTTGCATCAGTGACACAGTTGCTCGGCCCATGATCAGGAACTCAAAGCAATTTAATGGTGATTACAACAAATAGTGATCAACTTACAAGAATCTTTACTGACTCAGACCTGTTATTCACATTTTTTCTTTACACAGGAAAATTTGGCTGTGGCTTTTGCTTACACCCCGGTGTTAAAATGCAAATGGGAAAAGGAGAGACTCGGTCTTATACAACCAAAGAAACTGTCTATCAACTTCGAACTCATCAAGAAGTTATGGATCTTGCTGCAAGGGCTGAGACTCTTGGTGTTCCACAGAGAGGCATCAAGGGAGTATCAATTTTATCTGAACTTCCTGAATTTGATGTTGTTCGCTGTATTGATCTTGATTCCTTCCATGCAATAGTTAATGTAGCTAAGCGATTTGTAAGACTTTGGTTTGAGGCTCCACGCAAGAATGCCCCTGTTCCACCTTACAAGATTCACACTAAAATTAGTGAAGTTGATAAGAGATTACTTTCCATTAAACCAACACTTGAAGTATCTAGAGCTCCCAGGTCACTGACTGAGAGGTCAGATTACCGTGGACATGAATGGTTCCATTTTGTTTTTTTTTACAGTGTTCCTATTTTAAAAAATGTATTGCCACAGATTTTCTTAAACCATTGGTCATTGTTGGTAAATGGTCTTGCTATTCTAATGCAAAACTCCCTATCCAAGAGTGATATACATTATGCAGATCGATCTTTACAACAATTTGTTTCAGGCATAGATGATTTGTATGGCCCTCAAAATGTAACTATCTCTTGTCACCTCCTTACTCATTTTAAAAGAAGTGTTGAAGATTTTGCTCAGCCATTCACTCACTCAGCTTTTCTATATGAAAGTTTTAATAATGAAATTAAGGAATCTGTTCACAGTAGTAATGGTGTAGCAAAGCAGATTATAAAAGCAATGCAATTAAAGGTTGCGCTTGTTAAAATGGAAACAGAATTGTCTGCTAACTTGAGTGCACAACAAAGAGCCTATCTAGATAAAGTAAACTCAAGAGGTAAACAATTAGTTGCCTCTCATTTGTGTATAGATTCAGTTGATTTGTTAGGGAGGCCAACTTCAAATATCGTATCACAGGATATGAGATTAGCTATTGCACGAGCAGGGGGAGAATGTACAGTTGAAACTAAATGTGAAATTTATGAAAGATTTAGGATGAATGGAGAAGTTTTTCATTCTACTAAATATTCTAGAGTGAGCAAAAAAAATAACTGTGTTGTCCTTTTGGAATCAGACCAAATATTTTTAATTGAATCTGTTGTTGTTGTTTCCACTAAATGTTTCATTGCAGGGCACTATTACCAAGAAAGAAATAATAGAAAAATATGTAATGTTACTCTTCCTCATTATCGCTTTCTCAAAAGTGAACCAGAGGGAATTTTGAGGTGTATTCGCCCTTCTCATATTGTTAGTAAACTAATCAATTTTACTGTTGATATTTCAGTAAATGAATCTATAAATGTGGCATGCATTAATATACTATTAAAAGAAATGTT
>NW_026267605.1:41616-46183 GCF_000697945.3 Frankliniella occidentalis | reverse complement strand
GACGCCGCCAATGGGGTACGAGGAGACGCTGCCGCCACGGCGCGCACAGGGGAAGCTTCGGCGATGGGCAACGCCTCGGGCGACGCCAGCGACGCCATGGGGACGGCGCCGGCGCCGGAGCCTGCAGGGGAAGGCCTGGTGCGGGCCTTGGACACTGAAGGTAGAGTCGGTACCTTGAACGGCGTCGCGACGGACTGACTTTGTCGCGGTGGTGGGGTCCTCACGTCCGCGAGCCGCGGCGGCGTGGGCGTGGAGACGAGCGATGGCCGCCGCGAGGGTGACCGTGGCGCCGCACCGCTGGGAAGCTCGTATGTTGCCGTATCATCAAATTTCGACGGTACGGCAGATTTAGAGAGCTCCGGTATATTGAGCTTCGTGAGCACAACTCTGCCCATCCGACAGCGTGACTTGGGCGTGTGTCCTCATGTCCGATGTGATGCCCACACACCGGACTGGGCGTCGTTAGAGGGGGTGGGGTGACTTTGGTCGAGTCGCGCCGCAGTATAACCCTGGCCCATGAAGGGAGGAGGTCCTGCGATGCAGGGAGGTGCCAGCTTAGTCTTAAGGGGACAGACCAATGAAAATCATCAAAAAATTCAATTTTTTTTAATGCTTCAAAAAATTCTTTGATCTTTCCTCTTTCTAATGTCGCAAAGCGGATGTTGAAATGCGAAAAATTGCGCCCAGGAGAGCCCAAAACGTGCTGCGAGTGGCCGGGTGGCTGGACCGCTAGGGCTCTTCTGGCCGCTCAGGACAGGATACACGACGAGGAAGGAGTCCTCTAGAGCCCCGGAATCTTTTAGGACCAGTTCAGTAAGTTGCTCTGGCTTTTGGTTCGTCGCTATACATTGGTACTGAAAACTTTAAACTCATTTTTCTCGGAATGCCTTTTTGCAAACGGTGTGCAACCTCCAGGCCGTAGTTTTGGAGCTATCGACTAAATGTTTGGCTAGAATGTTGTCCATTTATGTGTCCAGGATCTGACAAGGGCGATTGTTTATAACTCAATTGCAAGGTACCCACACCAGGGAAAAAGTACCCAAATTTTAACCCATTTTTTGTACTCATTTTTTGGGAATTTTTTTCAAGTATTTCGGAATTGAATTTCGAAAAAACCCTCCTGTCAGATCCTAGATACATGTTTTAAGAGAATCTAGCAATTTTTTTCACTGTTGCAAACCCAACGGTTCAGGCACAATCGTGCACACCGCAAAGACCTACATCGGATCCAGTTCGAGGCCATGCTGGCCATGTGTGTGGAGGGGTCGGCACCGCTCGAAGCCAAAATGTGGGGCCATCTTTACTTCATATATGCGCGCAGTACTAAACCTCTGAGCCGCCCCATTTTTTTAAAATAAATTTTTCCCCAAACCCTTGTTTTTCACAGGTCTGCCTCCTCAATTAGACTTAGCCCGAGACGCGACTAAAATCGCTTTCTCGCAGTTCATTACCTTGTTAAGGCAGGTGAAGAAGGGAACGCCCTTCTTGTCCCCGTCGCCTCCGTACCCCTGCGGACACCCACGCACCACGCACTCCCTCCCCATGGCCTGGACGCCTGGACCTACCCTGCCACCTAGTGCCACCTGCTGTAACCATGCATCTCCCGACAATGCAAAAGTACTTTGCAAGTGTTCCCACTTGTTTTGAAATCGCGGTGAAGTCTCGCCCGTGCGCGCCAGCGTGCTGGGCGGTACGCACGGTGCACGGTCCACCGTGGCACGGTGGAACGTGTCAAGCTGACCCCCGGGCCGCCAGCAGGTAGGGCGCGCGGCCCAGGCTGCAGGTAGGCTGAGCCGCCGCTCGAGTTAGCCCAGGCTGACTGTGGCGCTGCCTGGCGGCCGCCCACCGAAGAGGAATCCGGCGCCGCTTTCGTCTTCAGCGGCCAGCACGAGGCAGGTGGGCTCGTGCCGCCACCGTTTCTCTCTATATCGTGGGCAGGAGGCTGCAGCAGCACTGGCCATGGAGTAGAACTATAATGGAGAAGCAACTAAGTACGTTGAAATGTGTGGCTGACGAAGCTATCTCCTCTGAAGCCAATGTGCTTAGAAATCTCACCCACTCAGTTTTTTGCACTGAGTCTGGTTATGCGATACTTTTAACACAAAACCATGCGATAACTGGTGTTTTGCGATTCACGCTAAAGGGCATGATAACTCCAAAAAATGTGATAAAAGTATCACATTATTGTGATAAAATCATCACAAATATTATTTTATTACATTTTTTGTGATGATTTTAACACAAAAATGTGATACTCTTTTTGGAGTTATCATGCCCATTAGCGTGGGAATCGCAAAACACCAGGTATCGCGAAAATTCAGTAAAATTATCACGAAACGGATTTCAGTGTGGAAGCCTATGACCTACTGCAGCTAATGATGCCCTTGTTTTTTCTTCAAATTCTTCCTTTTGTACACAACCGTGAAGACCCTGAATGCAGCAGTGTCAAACGGCTATTATTTCATGGACATTTATGACCCTGGCTCTCTCTGTCTCTCACTACATACACGGGTGGCACATGGCCGAAAACGGATATGTGGCGTTCCAGGCGTCGTAGCTCCAGTTTGAATGATGCTACACTCAAAACAAGGTCATCATTAGCTGCAGTAGATCATAGGCTTCCAAAAACTAAGTGGGTGCGATTGCTAAGCACATTGGCTTCAGAGGAGATAGTTTCGCCAGCCAGCGCGGCACACATTTTAACGTACTAAGTTGATACTCCATTATAGTTCTACTTCATGCACTGGCAGAGGGCGCACCGGCCCCCCGGCTCCCGGAGCGTCCCGACCCGGCCTTCGCGCCACCCACAGCCCTACAACTCCAACGCTGCGCCAAGGAGCTCAGCTCACACTCTGCGGCCAGACCCGGTGGGCTGAATGCGGAGCATCTCTCCAACTTGGTGGATGCCTAATCTAATCCTCGTGGGTAGGAGGTAAGAGTTATATCCATACCCACGAGAACAAAATAGCACCCTCATGGGTAGAAAATTTCACCCACCTATTGGTGGCTGAAATGTACCCCACCATGGGTATGTAAATTTATTTACCCTGGTGAGGGAAAGGAGCGTTGTGTCCCTTTCGCGGGTAAAATTACCGCCGAATTTTTTTACAGTGGCTGCTTGGACCACCGGCCAGGGGTCCTGAGCATTGCCACGTGGAACGTCCAGGGCTGCTCCCCGCGGGAGAAGTAGCTCGCCCTGTACACCATGCTTGCTGAGGAGGGTGTCTCTTTGGCGGTCATCCAGGAGACCCGGATGGCTAAACAGGTGACGCATACCCCTAACTACCGATGGGTCGGGTGGGCACCGAACCTCACCGAGACGTCGAGACGTGGTGTCCGTCCGAGCCATGGTGCTGGGGGTGCCTTTTTCGGTGGAAGGCGCCCGGGCGCCCATGTGCCATGCGGCACCGGACGACATCCTGGACCTGCTCGCAAGCGCACGGTGCTCGCCGCACTGGCGGCAGTCGTGGCTGCCCTTCCTCGCGACCACTGGAGGTTTGTGGCTGGTGACTTTAACGCCAAGCTGGGCAAGCTGGACTCCACCTCGCCGCCAGTTGGGGAGGCGGCTGCACCATCCCCACTCTGACGACGCCGGGGTGGCGCTCCTCCAGCTCGCCCATCAGGTCAATCTGCCCATCGTGACCACCGGGAAGAGGGCCGGACTAGCCGAGCACTCATCACAAGGGTGAGTGGAGACACTCTGGCACAGTTGGACCTTGTGCTCACAGACTTCCCGAGGGAGCGTCAGGTGGCTGGACTGGCGCCTATAGGCATCTGCATTCTGATTATCGCCTGATCGTCGCGGCGCTGGACGCTCCATTTGTCCGAACTTACCTACCAGCCGGGGCGCAGTGGGCGGCAGGCGGGCCACTCCTGCACACACCCCCCCCCCCTACCCCCCACTGGAAGGACTGGGACGTCCGCCGACGCAACACTGACGCGGAGCTCCAGGCAGAGTACTCTGCCACCCGCAATGCCCTGCTCGGTGAGCAGGTCTCAGGTCTCCCACGCCCGTCGACCCTTCACCTGGAATCAGCTGGTGAATGCGCTGCGGTCAGCGGCGTACGATGTTCTCACCCCCTCCCCCGACCCACCCACGCCTCGGCGGCGCGCTGCGCTGCAGCCAACGCCACTGCGGCCGCCCTCACGACCTTCCACAGGCCGGGCCGGGTGCCGTACGCAGCCGACCACCCGCGACCACCTGCGCGCGGCCAGGACCGCGCAGCGCGCGGCTCGACTCCATCACGAGGAAGAGGCCACCCGTGTAGAAACGTATGGTTGCTGCATAGCTGCTGGATATTTTGGAAGCAAAGCGCCGCGCAAATGATCACGCAGAGTTCAAAAGACGATCAGATAATTTTGGGTGGGGGCTGGAAAGATACCGAGCAAATATCCGTTTATTTTGTGGCTATTTTATCAATCTCCAGTAGGCGTCTTCTCGACACCATTTTTAATGACCATAAAAAGGGATCGAGAAACCGCTGGGGCGATGACGGCCAAGTGCTACCGCGGCCATCAGGACGCTGACAGGGAGGCGCCCCACCGCTGTGCGACCTGCGGGACGGCC
>NW_026267605.1:33298-41566 GCF_000697945.3 Frankliniella occidentalis | reverse complement strand
CATATTGTTAGTAAACTAATCAATTTTACTGTTGATATTTCAGTAAATGAATCTATAAATGTGGCATGCATTAATATACTATTAAAAGAAATGTTAAGCTAATTCACAAACAGTACATAGAATACTTTTAGAATTTCTTTTGTTATTTAATTTTGTAACTTTGTGACCACAGGAAAATTTTCCCGTGAAGTGCCAATGTTTGTCAAAGTAATAACTCAGAATTGATATCCAGATTTATTTATACTACTCTTGTTTTTATTTGGTAACACGTGTTGTTAAATCTTATCAGCAAGTTCATTGACTCGTTCTTGAGAAGTTATAGGATAATAAAACATATGACTTGATGTGGAACTTTTTATTCAACAAAGGATTCTTACACCCTTTCCAATTCACACATTTCTCAATGCGAAGCCTACGGCAGACATAATTCATTTTTAGCTAAAAGTAAAAATGGCCTCTATGGCCTCCATGTGGTGCACCTCTCGTCCAACTTGCAGGGATCCTTCCATTTCTCTCAGGATGCTGTGTGGAGTTGTTGTCTCGACGCATGTTGAACAGCATCACTGAAATTGAAAAAAAATAAAATAATGAAGGTGACTGTACATTGTACAAGGTAGTCCACAGACCCCTTTCTGTTTTGCTTAAACTGGACCGCATGCATGCGTGTGGACGGGCTTGCCTACTGTCGCTCCACATGCAACCCGTCCACAGGCCTGCATGCGGTACAGTATAAGCAAAATAGAGGAAGGGGTCTGTGGACCAACCTGTATGGTGTTGTGAGGGCTGACATGAAGTGGAAATATGGGAAAATGGGGGGGGGGGGGGCACTTACTTTGCGGGTGCCGAAATCGCTGGGGTGGAGCTTCTATCGCCAACTCGTCATCCAGCACATCGAGTATCTGACGTAGAACCCTGATTCCTTCGTTGATTTCGGCCATTTCAAGGGGAAGCCTCTGCAGCTTCATCTGCAAACGACTGATTTCAGTCTAAAAGCAATAACGTATTAAAAACCCGGCCGCGAATTAACTACGCTAAGCTGGCCACAGCTCACCGCAGCTACTCACCGTGACGTACCCCTTGCAGTCGCGCAGCATGACCCTCCTCTCCCTGCTTATGTCCTGAAACCGTCGATCGTGGGACGCCATTTCTACATATGTTTGCCAATAAGACCGAGGCCCAGGACCCAGACCGCCCTCTAGAAAGACGGTCCGCAACAATGATAGTCGCGGCCGCTCGAGGGAAGGCCGGGAAGGCCGAGCCTGGCCGGCCTGGCCCGCCTGGCCGCGGCCGCCCTTCCCGCTTGCCGCGCCTGCCGCCAGGGGTAGCGCGCCTGTCGGGTAGGCAGCCGGGTCGGCGGGCCAGTACTGCTGGCCGTCGGTGGCCTACCTCACAGGCGCTTCCAGGCGCCTTTGGGAAAAAACACTCCGCTTCTCTCTCAGAATGTAGGAGACAATCATTCTTGTCATTTACATTTATGATCGAGTTCAGGTGTACTGTCATACTCATTGTCGTAATTCACATGAACTGTAATTACTGATGTAGCTGTAGTATGCCTTCTGACTGCATGTCAACGTACATGATCGTATGCACTTCCCAGTGTATTTTGAGTCGCGATCGAAGTGTAAAAATTAATGTGTTAGGAAGTGAACTTGAGATGCATGCACACATTTACATCATATGTGTATACATAACTGCGTTTGAAACTGTACTTCAATGTGCCCAAGACAAGTACAGACAAAACTGTAGTGAAAATACAGTTTGAATACAGTGTGTGCGCACTCCAATGTGGATATTGGATTGCAGCGGCCCTATAGTTGTAGCTCCATATGTCCTACATTAAAAGAACACTTACATTCCAGGGCCAACTAGAGTCACCGACTGCACATTTGCTACTACAGTTTCAACCACACTTTGACTGCTGATCCTTTCGCGCGGGTTAGAAATCTCACCCACTCAGTTTTTTGCACTGAGTCTGGTTATGCGATACTTTTAACACAAAACCATGCGATAACTGGTGTTTTGCGATTCACGCTAAAGGGCATGATAACTCCAAAAAATGTGATAAAAGTATCACATTATTGTGATAAAATCATCACAAATATTATTTTATTACATTTTTTGTGATGATTTTAACACAAAAATGTGATACTCTTTTTGGAGTTATCATGCCCATTAGCGTGGGAATCGCAAAACACCAGGTATCGCGAAAATTCAGTAAAATTATCACGAAACGGATTTCAGTGTGGAAGCCTATGACCTACTGCAGCTAATGATGCCCTTGTTTTTTCTTCAAATTCTTCCTTTTGTACACAACCGTGAAGACCCTGAATGCAGCAGTGTCAAACGGCTATTATTTCATGGACATTTATGACCCTGGCTCTCTCTGTCTCTCACTACATACACGGGTGGCACATGGCCGAAAACGGATATGTGGCGTTCCAGGCGTCGTAGCTCCAGTTTGAATGATGCTACACTCAAAACAAGGTCATCATTAGCTGCAGTAGATCATAGGCTTCCAAAAACTAAGTGGGTGCGATTGCTAAGCACATTGGCTTCAGAGGAGATAGTTTCGCCAGCCAGCGCGGCACACATTTTAACGTACTAAGTTGATACTCCATTATAGTTCTACTTCATGCACTGGCAGAGGGCGCACCGGCCCCCCGGCTCCCGGAGCGTCCCGACCCGGCCTTCGCGCCACCCACAGCCCTACAACTCCAACGCTGCGCCAAGGAGCTCAGCTCACACTCTGCGGCCAGACCCGGTGGGCTGAATGCGGAGCATCTCTCCAACTTGGTGGATGCCTAATCTAATCCTCGTGGGTAGGAGGTAAGAGTTATATCCATACCCACGAGAACAAAATAGCACCCTCATGGGTAGAAAATTTCACCCACCTATTGGTGGCTGAAATGTACCCCACCATGGGTATGTAAATTTATTTACCCTGGTGAGGGAAAGGAGCGTTGTGTCCCTTTCGCGGGTAAAATTACCGCCGAATTTTTTTACAGTGGCTGCTTGGACCACCGGCCAGGGGTCCTGAGCATTGCCACGTGGAACGTCCAGGGCTGCTCCCCGCGGGAGAAGTAGCTCGCCCTGTACACCATGCTTGCTGAGGAGGGTGTCTCTTTGGCGGTCATCCAGGAGACCCGGATGGCTAAACAGGTGACGCATACCCCTAACTACCGATGGGTCGGGTGGGCACCGAACCTCACCGAGACGTCGAGACGTGGTGTCCGTCCGAGCCATGGTGCTGGGGGTGCCTTTTTCGGTGGAAGGCGCCCGGGCGCCCATGTGCCATGCGGCACCGGACGACATCCTGGACCTGCTCGCAAGCGCACGGTGCTCGCCGCACTGGCGGCAGTCGTGGCTGCCCTTCCTCGCGACCACTGGAGGTTTGTGGCTGGTGACTTTAACGCCAAGCTGGGCAAGCTGGACTCCACCTCGCCGCCAGTTGGGGAGGCGGCTGCACCATCCCCACTCTGACGACGCCGGGGTGGCGCTCCTCCAGCTCGCCCATCAGGTCAATCTGCCCATCGTGACCACCGGGAAGAGGGCCGGACTAGCCGAGCACTCATCACAAGGGTGAGTGGAGACACTCTGGCACAGTTGGACCTTGTGCTCACAGACTTCCCGAGGGAGCGTCAGGTGGCTGGACTGGCGCCTATAGGCATCTGCATTCTGATTATCGCCTGATCGTCGCGGCGCTGGACGCTCCATTTGTCCGAACTTACCTACCAGCCGGGGCGCAGTGGGCGGCAGGCGGGCCACTCCTGCACACACCCCCCCCCCCTACCCCCCACTGGAAGGACTGGGACGTCCGCCGACGCAACACTGACGCGGAGCTCCAGGCAGAGTACTCTGCCACCCGCAATGCCCTGCTCGGTGAGCAGGTCTCAGGTCTCCCACGCCCGTCGACCCTTCACCTGGAATCAGCTGGTGAATGCGCTGCGGTCAGCGGCGTACGATGTTCTCACCCCCTCCCCCGACCCACCCACGCCTCGGCGGCGCGCTGCGCTGCAGCCAACGCCACTGCGGCCGCCCTCACGACCTTCCACAGGCCGGGCCGGGTGCCGTACGCAGCCGACCACCCGCGACCACCTGCGCGCGGCCAGGACCGCGCAGCGCGCGGCTCGACTCCATCACGAGGAAGAGGCCACCCGTGTAGAAACGTATGGTTGCTGCATAGCTGCTGGATATTTTGGAAGCAAAGCGCCGCGCAAATGATCACGCAGAGTTCAAAAGACGATCAGATAATTTTGGGTGGGGGCTGGAAAGATACCGAGCAAATATCCGTTTATTTTGTGGCTATTTTATCAATCTCCAGTAGGCGTCTTCTCGACACCATTTTTAATGACCATAAAAAGGGATCGAGAAACCGCTGGGGCGATGACGGCCAAGTGCTACCGCGGCCATCAGGACGCTGACAGGGAGGCGCCCCACCGCTGTGCGACCTGCGGGACGGCCTTCAGGAGGGTGGCCCGTCTCAGCGCCCACATGCGGACACATGCCGACATCAAACTGGACAGCGGTGAACCCTGCGGCGACAGTTACCGATCACCCTCCACAGCCGCCGCCGTGCCGCCGCCTACTAGTGATACACCCTACAACTGCCAGACCTGTGGGAAAAGCTTTGCAAAAAAGTATAATCTTACGGATCATGTGAGGACTCACACTGGAGAGAAGCCTTTTCCATGTGACATGTGTGAAATGGGGTTCGCCCAGAGCTCGAACCTCATTTCACACATGAAAACCCACACTGGTGAGAAAAGTTTTAAATGTGGCCACTGCAAGAAAAGTTTTGCACACAAGCCAAATCTTCGCGAGCACATTAGGACTCACACCGGTGAGAAACCATTCGAATGCAAGTTGTGTGAGAAAAAGTTCAGACAGAAACCACATCTTGTGCACCACAGAAGCACACACAAGTTAACTGAATGATTGCCTCTAGTTCAAATTTTTGTAATTTACAATGGTACACTTTTAAGGCCTCAAATTTAATTAAAAAATATTAACAGGTGAATACAGTAGTTTGCCAGTTACAACTGTCGAACAAAAAGTTTGCCAGTTTGAACTGCAGAACTCTTTAGTTCACCAGTTCTAACTGAAGAACTTTTCAGTGTTCGCCAGTTGTAACTGTAGAACAGACTATCAGTTGTCGGTCCAGAACTGAAGAGTTCTACAGTTACAAATACAAACTAAAGAGTTTTACAGTTAGCATTGGCGAACTTTTGGTTCTGCATCTTAATTTGGCAAACTTTTTGTTCGCCGGTTGTAATGCTGGCAAACTACTACACACTAAATTAGCACAGAAGATTTCAATCAATCTGTTTTATTCTCCTTAAAGTTTTGTAGCACTATACAGAATATATTCAAGTGCTGATTAGAACTGTTGTCAATTATGTTCTGAGCTGCACTGATTCTGTGCTTTTATCTTTGACTTTCATCTTCTACACTTCTTCTCACAAACTTATTGTTATCTGTAAGTGCCATTGTATTATTTTGTTAGTCTATAACAATAAACCGAGCAGTGAACAATGACAAATTTCAGTATTGTATGATAATGAATCGTCCCCTTACTTCCTTAAAACCCGAGGTTTTGTCAATTATAATTGGTCTCACACTCTCGCATAGGCACAGAAAAAAGTTCATGTTTTGGCACTTCAATCACTTTCCTCTTTTAGGCAATTGCAGTCCATAAATAAAAGAAATTTCTAGATTAAAAATTGCATTTAAAAGGACGCAATTAACAAGGCATTCACAAATTTCATGTTTACATGTATGGTCAGATGAAATCATTGCCCGTGTGGAACAAAAGTTAGTAAAAATATGGTCTTCTTGTCGTTGTTTGCGAAACGAATCACGACTTCAAAACGGTAAATTAACAACCAATTTAGGGAGCGATAACGACAAGCAGGCGAACTTCTTGCGTTTCGTTGCAAATGCATTTAAAGTTGTCGTTCTTTCACGCCTAAAAGTGGTCCGTTTTACGGCTAAAAAACGGCAAATTTTCCTTAAGCTTTTGTGTGTCAAAAGGCAAAAGAGGTGGCTAGCGGGGATCGAACCGCTGCACTTTGTCGACTTGGGTTTCCACAAACAGGCACTGTATTCAATCGGCCACAGTGACTACAGTGTGCTGAGACGTTTGCGCTCGCTCTCATTGCAGCGCGCGCACTCTGCAGAATATTTCTCGTGGAGTTGGTGGGAAAATGAGAGCTTGGCGCCGTTTGCGTATGCCTACCAACTCCTTTGAGTGCACATATATCTTCACATTGAAATCAAATCGTAGCCTTGTCCACTACTTACATTTAAATATTCTGCCTTGGGCGTGCGCTGCAAGGAGAGCGAGCGCAAACGTCTCAGCACACTGTAGTCACTGTGGCCGAGTGGATACAGTGCCTGTCTGTGGAAACCCAAGTCGACAAAGTGCAGCGGTTCGATCCCCGCTAGCCCTCTTTTGCCTTTTGACACACACAAGCTTAAGGTAAGTTTGTCGTTTTTTAGCCGTCGAACGGACCACTTTTAGGCGTGAAAAAACGACAACTTTAAATGCATTGCAACGATACGCAAGAAGTTCGCCTGCTTGTCGTTATCGCGCCCTAAATTGGTTGTTAATTTACCGTTTTGTAGTCGTGATTCGTTTCGCAAACAACGACAAGAAGACGATCTTTTTACCAACTTTTGTTCCACACGGGTCTGCACTCCAGGACTTTGTACAAGCGAGGTTGTAACAACCAGCGGCACAAGAGTCAGAGATAGCAGCTCATCTTCATCCAGCTCATCTTCATCTAGTTCATCCTCATCCAGCTCGTCGTCTAGTTCAAGTGAGACCAGTGATTCTGAAGATGAGAGTGCTACAAAAGAAATAAAGTGCAGTGTCAGTACAGAAAGCTTACCGGGTTTTGAGAAAGAGCTAAAGGAACTAGAGGAGGCAATAGTAGACACAGAAGGAGAAACCGCACTGGAAAGCAAGATAGAGAAGGAAGAGGAAGCAATACGGGAGATAACGAAGAAGCTGGAGGAAATCAGCAGGAATAAAGCTAAGGAGGCAAGCGGTAAAACTGTGGAGTGGAAAGTGCAAGAAATAGACGTAAATGAGATAGCAAAGCCAGCACCAAAAGCGGAATGGATGGAAGACAGAAAGAAGGAAAATGAAAAGGAAAAAGGGGAGAAGAAGTTTCACCCGGAAGATCCCAGGTTCAAACTACGATGCAGAAGATGCAATCAGCGGGGTCATCCAACAGCGGCATGCACTGGAGAAAAGAGGAAGAAAAAGAAATGAGACTTAAAAACAAGTAAATAATACAGTATTCAATGTAACCTTGATAAATAAAATGTTTTGTTCTGCCTTATAACCCGTAGTTATTATTTCAAACAGTCCCAGGAAACACACGGGGAAAGGAAACAATAACCACGTTTTAAAGACAAAAGAAGAAAAAAGGGAAAATAAGGAAAAGACAGATTAAAACTAGTTTAATGAGGCAAAGGTGTCAGTAAAGAGAAACTTTTAGAAAGTTGGAAAAAAAAGGATTCCATAACTAAATCATTAAACGAAACAGCAGAGGTCATAAATACTAGAAGGAAAGTAAAATAACAACGAATTAAAATGATAAATTAAAAATAAAATAAAAATGAAGTAAAACGGACAAGTATGGGAGAGCTAACCTCATTCCTCGTAGGGGCCCGCAGGGTCAAAATCAATGGGAATCTCCAGAGGGTCTGGGATAGCTTCCTAAAAAGAAATAATAAATAAATGAACAGGAAAGAAAAGACAGGAAAGGGAGAGAGAGACCCCAGAACATACATAAGCAGGGCCAAAGCACCATTTGCACCAGTAGAAGGACTGAAGTCAGTCTCCGGAACATAACATAAGTCATAAATATAGTTCCCGGACAAAGTGAAAATTTCGGGCTCCACTTGAGGGGCACACGGACCACAAATGGTAACATGATCACCGTTACAGTCACGAGCGTGATGCAGAAAACGGAACACAAAAACATGAGGAACCATGGCTATGCTTTATAAGTTACACGTCACGAACATTCACGTACAAGGAGTAACGAAGGGTGATGGCGGACCAGATGAAGGCGGGGTGACAGGCGCAAAGACAAACAGCTGATGGAAAGCAAGCTGGAAAATAAAGAAAAATAATGGAAAGTGAAAAAAAAAAAAAAAAAAAAAAGAGAAAAAAACATGCATAAAAACCACGACCACAGTAGGCACAAGTCCAGTCGCCGGGTAAGTCATGGATGGGAACCGTGGTGGCAAATGCCG
>NW_026267605.1:28413-32698 GCF_000697945.3 Frankliniella occidentalis | reverse complement strand
CAACTGCCAAGTCGAGAGTCGAACCCGAGTCCCCGGGGTGAGAAGCTACATTGCTGCCTGCTTCACCACCGCACCACACCGCAGACCGGTGTGACCGAAGTGAGTGACTAGCAACCAGGACAGACCTATGTAGCAAACAGTTGCCAATAGTTACCCCAGAACCAATCCAAGAGCAGCAAGACTTGACGAGATTCCAGCGGAAATATCAAGCAACAGCAGCCAAGGACACTCAACAAGGACTCAGGACCAGTTCCAGATAAAGTAAAGCTAAGTATTTTAAGACTCAGAGGTTAAAAGTAATAAGATAGGTTGGTTAGACACTGGTGTCAGATAGGTGAATAGTTATGTTAGGAGACACCCAGACAGGTTGAATCCTAACAGTGTACAACTTCAGTAGGAAGTTCAACTCAAATACTGTACAGGAAAACGTTTGTTTCAGTGAACCATCACTCCTTTTGGACCACGGAATCATCACAGTCTTCCAGAGATGTCCAGGAATCTTCAAGAAAACAACGATCTCAACAAGACTTAATCAAAATATAATCAGACGGATCTCCCGAGTCTGACTCTGTGAACAGGAACCACTATTACCGCCAATTCCAAGTGTAATGGTCTGAACATAAGTCAAGGCTACTCTGATAATGTCAGAGAGGAGCTGAAGTCAAACTTTCTTTTTGTTTGCACACTGAGTATGGACTAGTAGGGTTGAATAACCCGTAGGTTCAGTACAAGGTGGAAGTTTCAGGTTGTCAACAGTCTTATTAGCTTTAGAAAAATTGTAAAGTGTCATGGCAAAGGGGTGCGCGTAAAAGGGAGGTTGTTTAAAGAGGGAGTAATGTAGTATTATGAGGTTTCATTAAACCTCTCATAGAAAACCATAACCTAAGCTATCAAGCCAATCATAACATAGCAGACGACTGCAGTTGTTTGGTCACGGCCTACTCGACTCTTACCCTTGGTAACCCTTCAAACCCAAACCTGACACTAACTCCTATTATTGTTTTACGATCAACACGTTATTGTGCGTCGCACGGTGTGGGATCTTGAATAAAATCCGGCTGGAGCCCAGGGCTCTTCGCCACACTTCCATTTGACTTTGACTTGTAATCACTCAGACTTGGCTCGGCACAGCCAAGCGCCCAATACTACAATATGTAGGAAACAGTACAAAACTAAAATAGTACAAGCATAATTAAAAATATGCTATGAAGACTGCTATTAGTGCAAGCTTTTAGTAAGCTGAAACAAAATAATAGAAGTAGTACAAAACTAATCGAAAAAAAAAAAATCCTACAAAATGGTACACTTTGCAAGTCAGATAGACAAAAACAGTGCAGTGGTACACTATTAGTCAGGTAATTCTTCACAAAACACAATTATCAAGATTTAAAATAAAGTAAATTTGGTCAAAATTATCAATTATAACGCTGATTACTATGGCAATTGAAAAA
The DNA here is from genome assembly GCF_000697945.3 of Frankliniella occidentalis. Taxonomy (NCBI): domain Eukaryota; kingdom Metazoa; phylum Arthropoda; class Insecta; order Thysanoptera; family Thripidae; genus Frankliniella; species Frankliniella occidentalis. The sequence continues at coordinate 31,247 of NW_026267605.1, read as the reverse complement.
ATCTACTTCGGTGTTGCACAAAGGGCAAAGAGGCCTGAACTTTAACCACTCTTCGATGTGATCCTTGCAGAACGAATGACTTTGAGCACATTCCAAGGTCACTTTTTTCTCAATGCGACCCAGGCAGATGGGGCACTTTTCCTGGAGGAGAGAAACACATTTACAAGGTGGAATATCAGTCGTCATCATTTTCAAGGATGTTCTGGAATGCTTCCCTAGGGTGCAAATTAAGGTCGTAGACTCCTTGAATCCTTCTTGAGGCTCTTCTCAAAAAGGCTCCTACCCCAATTTTACCTCCATTAAGGTCTTCAGTCAGCCCTTGGATGATCTCGTCATTGACAAGGGCACTATGACGTCTTTTCCTTGATGCGTTGCGTCCCGTGTTCAGGATGAGATGGTCATTATGGCAAATAAATTCCAGCTTTACGCAGGCAGCTGAAATGAGGACCAAAAAAAAAATTCAACATTCTTATGCAATACATGATGCCAACAGGCTTAAACAAAGATGGCAATAAGTGCACTTCCAAGAAGATTACAGACTTAATAAGACTGTAATACTCACCGAGCAGCTGTAAAATATTCGGTTTGTCTCTCTTTGCCTGTCTATACAGGGAGGCATTGTAGGACTCGCATAAGTTGGAAGTTCTGAACTGACACCCCTGAACAGAAAGAACTCGCAGGCGAGATGGAATCAGCCATGTCCTGTCGTAGTAGGCAAACAGGGGGGCAAGCTGGTCCAGACCGTGCCTTATTGCCCTGTCAAGGACTGTCTCCACCCCTCGAGGTATATCCTCCCTAGCCAGCAATGGGACAGCGCACAGTGACCTGACAATACTGTCAGCCACATTGTTGTCTCTAACTAGAGGTCGAAGGCCAAGCTCCTTGGCTTGTCCACTGACATCCTAGAAAAAGAAATAGTAACATTCAGAGGTCGTGCAGACTGAAACTGTAAAGAAGAGAAGTCATACTGGCCATAAAAGAAGTACGCCTATTTTAGAAAGCTCCTACAATCAGTACTGGCTACATTAAGTTTCTTTTCTTTAAAATTGAATACATTTATGAAGAAATTTTGAAAATTAGCATATGCGTAAGCATAGCTTTGAGAAAATGCAAAGCGAACAGAGCATCTTTCTAAGCTAGATTATGCATTTACTCCTAGTTTCCTATCCCTAACAGAAGCTGAGACTCCTCCCCAATAACATTTCTGAAATCGTGTTATAGCTGTAGTAAGCAATAATGAGATATTCAGTTGATTGTACAACATAATTCAGAGTGGAGGGCTTGCACCTGACCAAATATATTATAAGTGGCCTCAATGTTGATGACTCAACTGACTCAATTCAACCTGATATATAAGTCCACATAATTAAAATCAAAATGGTCCCGAATGACTACTTTTTTCTAGAATGGTTGAAAGGTTTCCGGTCTACATTGTCATAATGAAAGAGAGCACTTCGATAGAATTTTCATTGAAAATAACCAGCAGTAATCAGACAAAGCAGACATTTGGCCAGAAGCCATTTTACCATCTCCAGAATGAAGAGCAAATCTTAGTATTCATTTGAATAAAAATACTTATATTCACATGATGAAAGTAACACCCATGACGTTGCGCATTAGGGAAGACTGTTGAGCTTGCTCGAAGTCACATATTAAATCTTGAGGTCTGAAATTCGGGCACATTTTGTGCACTGCAGAGGGGGCTGCCACATAGCATGCAGTCCTCTTGCTATGCATTAAAATTGATCTAAGAGGAATAATCTGAAAAGAAGTTACGAAAAACAATATTAAAATGGACATCACCAGAAAAAACATGCACATATGCGGGACTGTTACTAACATGAGGATGACTTTGTTTTCTTTTTAATGTGATGAGATTGAATATTTGTGCACAACCCGCTCTGGCAGGGGCAATAAATGTGCCATCACTGAACACTTGAATCACCCTCCCACTGTTCAGATATCTTCTATGCCTAAGCTACTGGCCCACTGCCTTCGAGGACGTTGCCACAAAAGGAAAAGCCCCCCCTCCTCTTCTATGCCTTCTGGAGAAGAGGAGAACACATCTCGTGTTCAGTCTGGAACGCCCTGCCACACCAGCATATATATTATCTATTTCATCACATGATTGTGACAAAAAGGAGGTCTGGTCATTCGCCAGGAGATGAGCAAGTTCTGAGAGAGAATCTGGAAGTGGGGGCAGCCCATCCCTCCTAGCCCTTTCCATAGAACGCCGTAACTTGATAAAAGGCAAATTCTGAATGGCTTCTTGTGGTGTTCTGCAAAACAAAATGTAAGTATTACTACAAACAGAAAAGAACATCAATGCATCATATGCGAAATGTACATAACCTTAGTCTCAGAATCTCTTCAAGATGTATGTCATGAAGATTTGTGAGGTCCATTCTGTTGCGACACCTTTGCTTAACTGCATGGCTCAATGTTCTCTCATGAGTGAGAAACCTGTGAGGAGGGTGACAGTGGTGCCGCGTCTCCCTACAGTCGAGAACATTGTCGGGGTCGAAGCTGATTGCTGCAGTACACCTCTTCGTGTCATAGGAAACGCAGCGAGCGTACACTCTTCCACCCTTCATTATCTTGTTAAAATGGTAACTGAAGTCATGTGGTCCATGTATTATTACAGTATTCCTCCTCATCCCCTCTTGCAGACCAACGCCGGGTGGCATTGTAAGGTACGTCGCACGCACAAGCACAAGCACAAAAAAATTGGAAAATTAAAGGACATACAGGCCCCAGGGATGGAAAACGAAATGTAATTTATTATTTCATTTTATTTCGGAATGAAATTATATTCAGAGCCCGTATATAATTTC
>NW_026267605.1:26289-28014 GCF_000697945.3 Frankliniella occidentalis | reverse complement strand
ACGTCTGTGATTTCAGAGGTTGCACTCTGTAAAAATCGTGTTGACCTCGTACCGACCCTGTGCAAAATCTGGGCGCCACCAGACAAAGCTTTCCTGACCCAGATCGCATTTGAAGTTTGGAACTCAGGGCGGTCGCCAGAGGGACCCCTATGTTGATCCAGTGCTACGCCCTACTGGTGCGTCTAGGACCGACAGGGCACTGGTCTCACCTGACCCGTTCCCCGTCGTTCCTAGGCGCACCAGCCGAGCGCAGCTGGGGATCAACATGGTCGTCTCTCTCGCGGCCGTTTCGAGTTCCTAACTTAAAATGTGATCCGGGCCAGGAAAGCGTTGTCTGGTGTTGCCCAGATTTTGCACACTGCTTCTACAAGTTCCATATACAATTTTTAGATGGTGCAACCTCGATTACAATTTTTTTTTTGTTGATACAGGCTTCCTCTCCCGCACCAATGGTTTCGTCTGCGCTAAGTCACCGCAGGCAGGGGAGGGGAAGTGATAGTGAGTGCCCATTTGTACACCTCAAGGACTAAAACTTTGCATTTTACTCGATTTCACTTTGAAATTTTACACACTCGTGCCTTTATGTGTGCCAATGTTGTTCACACATTTGGGTGTTCGGTGTAAAGCTACGTAGGGTTATGCACATGCCCGTGCACATGCTTAACACAAGCGGAGTACACTTGGAGTACACTGTGTACTGTTCCCCTCAGCGACAGAGGAGTACACAAGTTGTCGACCCAACGGACTCCGCCACCGGTGAGGTTGATCTATTTAGCTGCAGGCGCGGTTTTATAGCGGAGCGCCCCCCGCCCCTCGTCGGCCTAAATCACGGTTGGTAGGCAATATATCCAACAAAGTCCCTCCCTCAATATAGGCAACCCACAAGTAAATCGCCCCCTCCGTTAGATGGACTTAAAACAGCGCGTGTTCGGATGAGACTCACACTGGGTTCTGCCCGTAGGTGCCCTGACCCCCTAGAGCAGGCACACCCGCTCGCTTTGTCGCAGGCATCGGAACACCCGGTACTACATGCAGAAACGCAGGCATGTTTGCCTATCGTCGCTGACGAAGGCGCTTCACCCCCTACCACCCTCTTTCAGGTCACCCACCTTTCCAGCATCACAGGGACGATTTTTAAAGAAAGGTGCTGTCCCCCGCCCCCTCTCTCTCCCCGGTCGGTCCCAGATGAGATGCCTGAAAGAGTAGGCAACATGCCCAACAACGCCCTGTCCATCGGTTCGGCTTAAAACCACCCCTGCACCATCACCATTCACATAAGTCGCATGAGAGGTAGGCAATGCGCGAGCCCGATGAGCTCGATATGTGGCACACCTCGCCGTCCCTTTTACATCACTTAATTTTGGAGGGCTGCCTATCTGCATTCGTATACATAAATTAAATAGTAAAATGAATAATTTCGTGTAATGAAATTATATTCGAATCGAAATTAAATGTACCATGGGAAGAATAGAAATTAAATTATTTCGTTTCGAGGAAATGAAATGAAATTGGAGTGAAATTAAATCTCCCACCACAAGAATGGAAATTATATTATTTAATTTAATGGTTAATTTTACGGTTTAATTTCATTTCGAGAATAATTTTATACCATACAAAATAGTATCTTCGAACGAACCGAACCGAACAACCCCTTGTTCACCTGCGAACCGAACACAAACGGATTTTAAATCTCTGTGTGTATACGATAACAGCTAGTCAGCTGAT
>NW_026267605.1:20310-26144 GCF_000697945.3 Frankliniella occidentalis | reverse complement strand
TCGATTTTTATCGTCTCAGTTCGCTATTTTGACCCAAAGTCCAATTTAGTGTTGAATTCGCGAGAATTCCATGCCCCTGGAGGGTAGGCAATGCACTCAAATGCCCGTGTCGGGGTCCGAGAATATTGGCTGGTGCAAGGACAAGTGATATCAGCCCTAGGTGTCGGCTTGGGATCGCTTAGGGCTCAGAAACAGACAAAAAACGCTTAAAAATTGCACTTTTTTGGAAATCGGCTGAAGTAAAAACGCGATAAAATCTGAACCGTAGCACCTACAGCCCGCGTAGACACATATTCTTTCTCGGCAGAAAAGGACGAATAAAGTGATACCCGTGTCGTTGAAATCGGAGCAAAACTTCGTGTTCATATACCTCGCGCAATGCACTTAGGACCCTGTCTAAAGTTTAAGGGCTTTGCGCAGTTATTTAGAGTGATCTCACAGCAAAAGGAAAAAACACGTAAGCTTTTATTTTTCATCCACTACTCGATTTTGACCAGCGTTGCTCTCTCCGAATATTTTGATTTTTTTTGGGGGCCACCCGGGTAAGTGGTCATTGTGCGGCTAATCTTTTTCTTGATTTTCTATGAACCATGTTCATGTTTCAATGGTCATTGTGAGGGACCTCCCTCATTAGATGATTGGATTCTCATTCGGGTTTTCTAATTTTATGTTAGCCATTGCAACACACACGTTACGTATGTTTTGCATTGTTTCAGTTCCAAGAGAGACTGTAAGCGAGCCAAAGCTTGTTCAGGTAATTGTATTGCCAAGTTCATGAGATGCTTCAAGTCCACTTGAACTCTCACTGCTGCAACTCATAGAAACGTTTCCTCTGAGTGCCTTCTTTCTTTTTCAGGCTGTTGAGAAACATGCCGAGGATCTTAAATCGTTGGCGAAGGCCACTCAGGATGAAATTTTACAATCCATGAGCGAGAGTGCAACCAAACATCTAGAAGAGCATGAAAAAAAACTAACTAAGAGGGCTAAAGCGGTATGTATCCTATATTTCAATTCTGGCCCTCTTTGCGTTGATTGCTACCAATTCACCATTTATTTTACAGCTGCTCAAGACGGCGGCAGAAAATACTGACACTGCAGTAGAACAGCATGTCAGTAAAATTTGTAAAGGCCTGGTGTCGCCTTTAAAAGTACAAATCACTGAGGTATAGCATATTAATTTTAGTGACGCCCTAATCAGCCTTTGTTGATTAGTTGTCACTTTTCTTTCTTTTTGATTTTCCATTATGTTCCTCCGGAAAATTATGGCTAATTCAATTTTTCTTTTATTTCAGCTGGTTGCAAATGCTGTCACAGAAGTCAATGAAGTGGCACTCAATAAATTACATGAGGCTTCCGAAAAAATTACCAGCATGTCAAGGGTGGCATTGGCAGAGGTCAAGGAGGAACTCGAAAATTTTTTGGACACCAAGCTTCATCAAGTAAGTGCCCTCTTTTTAACTTCTGTTCTATTTGGTCACAGGTTAAGCATACACTGACCTTCATTTGTGTGTGTGATTTACTTTTCAGATTGAGAAGTCATTGAAGGCTCCCATGACAGCTGAAGAAGTGAGTAGCAGCTGTAATTTACAGTTTAATTACAGTATATTTATTTGCTTACATTAACTAAACATAAAATATTCCGTTCTAAACCGAATAACTACTGCCGAGGGTGAATATAACTCAAAATTGTCTGTCAACAGCTTGCCAAAGCGGAAGAAGAAGAGTGACGCTTCGCGTCGTTCAGACATCGCCAGACTTGTAGCTGAAAGAAGAGCGGCCGAGACTTCACAACAGTCTGCAACTCGCCGTCTAAATGATGCTTCGCATCACAAGGTCAGTCGGACACAAGAGACCGCTGACGTTACTGAGGCTCGCCGGCGTAAAGACACTGAACATGACTCTCGAGTAAGGGCTGCTGAAGAACCCGACGACGCAAATGTGCGACGTCAGGAGCAGGCGGCTCGGCAATCTCGGGCAAGGGCTGCAGAGGAAGGTGATGAGAGTACTGCGCGACGTCGGGAGGACGCGGCTCGACAAGCCGCCTTGCGTTTGAGCGAGTCACTTGAAGTCCGGAACGCAAGACTCTAGTCGGACAGCGTTCGACATCTTCGATCGCGTACCGCCAGATCGCTTGGCGGTGCCGCTGCCATCCCGCCCCCGCCGAGAAGTAGAGCTCGCGCGGACCCCGTCGCACCGCTGGATCCAACCGAAATCTTCGAGCAGGGCATGAGGGGCCTCCACTGGTTCGACTGTGATCAGTGGTCTGGCCCCAGCCGCTGAGGGAGACGGACGCCGGTGGCAGCTGCCGAGACGGGCTGCGCGCGCATTGTTTGTGTTCTGTTTGTTGTTTTTGTGATGTCAAGCACAATGTTGGCGGGTGTGAGAACGCGTACAGTGGCCACTCGATTTGCCGCGCCTCTCATAGCCGCGCTTCGCCCCCCCTCCACTCTACTGGCCTGTCCCCACTCCTCCGCCGGCCGAGACGCGCGCGCCGCTCGGCGGGAAGCGAGCGGGTTTCCCCTGACTCCGTGTGTGTCGCGTGTTGCCTACCCCTCCAGGCGCGCTGGACACTAGCACTGCCACAGCAGACGAAACGACGATATGCAGACGACGTGCGAAGTAACTCGTTGGTCAGCCTGCCGACAGCGCCGCCGGCGTCGTCGGCAGGCTGCGCTCGCTGCGCTGCCCAGCTCGTCAGTTGTGTACACACCAGCCATGGAGACCCCAAAGGGTCCACGCATTGTGAAGTTAGAGTTAATTCAAAAACAAACTTTAATAGCGGATAGTGAGGCCGGTATGTGTACTAAAGATCTCGCGGCTAAATTCGGTGTATCATTGCGAACAGTACAAGATATAGTAAAAAACAAAAATGAGATAAAGAAGAAAATCGCCGAGTATTTGAAGACCAACCGGGGTGCTGGCAACTTCAAATACATGAGGAAATCAAATCCACTAGACGATGCGCTAATGGTTTAGTTCGACCAGCACAGATCCATGGGCAACCCCGTCAAAGGTGAGTGAAAGTGCATTTACTTTGTACCGCGGGTCGGTGCTGGCCGGCGTGGGAGTGGGCCGGGGGGGGAGGGGGGGGGTCGAGGCTCTGCAGGGCCCGTGGCCGCGGACAGCGGGGGCGCGCGGGAGCTGCCCAGGGCAGGTACAGGGTACGGGTGAGAGTGGGCGGCGTGGACGGGCCGCGGAGGGCGCCGATGAGGCCGAGGCCGCGTCCGCGGTGTTCGCGACTGGGGGTCGAGGGCGGGGCGAGGGGAACGGGCGAGGCGGGGCAGGCCGCGGGGCAGGCCGCGGGGCAGAATTTCGTTATAGATACGTTTTGTTTCAGGACCTGCAATTCAAGCCAAAGCGCTGAGCTGGAACAAACGCCTCGGAGGAAATGAGTCCTTTGTCGCATCCGAGGGGTGGCTGTGCCGTTTTCAGTTGCGGCAGGCTTTGCTTACTCTTCTGTGTCGCAAAGAATATTTTTCCTTGCTCTCAAAACAAAAGCGACCCCTAGTATTGGACTGTCACAGTTGCCTGAAAACATACAGGAAAGTTCTAAATCTCTATAAGTATACACTTAGTAAAAATGTTAGTGCTTTCAAATTGCAGAGTTTCAATTGAAAACAAACAAGCTGGGCCCGCTCTTCCGCCAAACCAAGTTGCCAGCTCCGCTTCGCTTCACCGGCAACTCGGTTCGGCAGGGAGCGGGCCCAGCTTGGCCTGCCGGCGGCGTTTGGGACGGGCCTTCGGCCCGTCCCTTCTGAATTTTCATGGTGTAATACATCTTTTATCCGAAAACGGGCCTTCGGCCCGTTGGAGTGACGGCTCGCGTTGAACCATCTTTTTGCCAGGTACCTTTTCTGTCCACTTCGTAATCAAAACTCAACAAACGAAGTATTCTTTTCATACGCTGAACATCTTTGGCTGTGTGTGCCGTAGTTTGTAGAATACATGCAAGTTATGCCGAAATTTTTAGTTATTGATGTTAGCTTATGAATCAAATAACACACCAATGAAAAGATACATAAGACTAGCCCTAGAAGAAGTTATAAATATACTTCCAGACATACTCTGACTCCGAACGTGTTCAAACAACAAATAATTTTTTTTTTTTGCGTTTTTTTTTTTTTTTTTTTTTTTTTTCATGGAAGTGTACACGTTTTATTAATGATGTCCCACCATAAAATAAGCCCACTCTTCTGCTTAGAAGAAAATTTTGAACCGACGGCATACTTCTCAGACAGAAGTGTAGTTCTGGAAAAGTAAAAATATTTCTGTTTTGGCCAGTTTGGTAAGAAACACTCCCTTTTGTAAGTAAACAGGACAAAACTTTAGCCCAAGAGGCTCTACTTTCACAAGTTACCCCTTAGGAGACCATCAAATGTTTTCTAAAATTAATATATTTATTTTTAAGTCACTTTCGTGGGTAAAACTCCCTCTAGCGCGTAAACGGTGAGAGATAGAGCCAAACGGACAAAATTTTAGCCCGAAGGGCTCTACTTTCACAAGTTACCCCTTAGGAGACCATCAAATATTTTCTAAAATTTATATATTTATTTTTGGGCCACTTTCGTGAGAGAAACTCGCTTTAGCGCCTAAACGGTGATAGATAGAGCCAAACGGACGAAATTTTCGCCCAAAGGGCTCTACTTTCACGAGTTACCCCTTAGGGGACCATAAAAAAAAATATTTTTTTTCGACTTCTTGGACCAATCCCTATTTCTTTGTTACCCTCTCAGACCCACTCAGGGGTGGTTGCCAGGATTTGCACCAACCGTTTCGTTGACCAGAAGTGACAACAATTATACCCTGAAAATTTCAAGCCTCTAGCTCACGTCCTTCTTGGGAAACGGACAGACAGACAGACAGACAGACAGACAGACAGACAGACAGACAGACAGACAGACAGACAGACGAACACAGAGGCGATGGCATAAGCCCGCTTATATAGCTTTTAAGCAAAAGAGCGGGCTAAAAATGTATTGCTAAACCATGTTTTAGCACATCACCTTACATCCAAATTTTAAAACAAGGAAATGCATGTCAAAGATATCAGACACAAGACACAATTAATTAATGAAGAAAAACACGTCAGATGACATCATGTCAGGAAAAAACAATGAGATTTCTGTAGCAATTTTTGGCCTTCCCTATTTAACTTGCTAATGGTGCTAAGTTAAGATAAGAAATTTCTCATTAATTAGAACCAATGAGAAAACCAATCTGAATTTAGACTAGATCAAACACATTTGTGGAATTCCCTAGCAACCAAATAAACAAATATCCTTCATCTTGCGAGGTTTCTCAAAGTTTCACAAGGTAAGTTAATGTGCACACAAAAATCAAACAAATTAGATAAACTGGCAATAAATAAGGTTCAATTAAACAGATTCATGAAATCTCATTCGGTCATGTCATTAAAAGCAATCATTTTACTCTCTTTCACAGAGTAAGATATCTTTGAAGAAATGATCAAGATACAACAACCAAAATTTTTTAGGCAGCAATACTACCGTGGTCAGCTTGAGCTCCTATGTGCACAAGCAATTTTGAATAACCATTCACAGCATGGTGACGGCCCAGCAACAATCAAGAAATATTACCAGTGGGACGTCCTTTCAATAATACCTCAGCTACAATCCGTGGAATGGGCGAACTCTAGAAAGCTGTGTGCATTAGGATACGACAGCAAAATGAATTATCTATCTGTGCATATCAGTGAGTGCGAAGGTGATTGGTGGCCGCTCAATCCCAAAACTCTAAAAGTAATAATTGAATGGGATGTTGAGTTGGCAGAAGAAAAATTAAAAGGATTCCTCTCCAAACTCAAGCAAAAGCCA
>NW_026267605.1:12300-13764 GCF_000697945.3 Frankliniella occidentalis | reverse complement strand
GTCCGTTTGGCTCTATCTCTAACCGTTGAGGCGCCAGACACTGTTTTTCACACGGAAATGACCCAAACCATTTCAATGTTTTTTCTCAAATATTTCATTGGGTCTGAAGGGTCAACTCGTCAAAATAAAACCCTGGGGAGCAACAAATTTTGACTTTTAGGGCCGAAGGCCTATTTACGACTCTTTCTTTGTCCCGACTCGGGTGTCAGCGCCGCAGGCCTAGGTAGATGTATGCCAGGCGCGTCGCAGCGTAACAGTGTTTCGTGAGATATCGCGAAGCCTGTTACGCGAGACGTGGTCTGGCGTACATCTACCTAGTTTTATTAAAGGAATTGTCAAGTTATGCTATCTGATTTTGATAAATCAACACCATGCTATGTAATTGAGCATGTAAAAACCACATAATTTAACTTTTTCACAAATTAGGTTTATCACATTGTAGGATTTCCTGTCATTTGGCATTTGTTTCTGATTTAAGTCGACAAGAAATACAGGCAATCTATTGTTCAAACTTCTCATAGGACTAATTTTACTTATTAAATTAATTTCCCTGGATTAAGAAATTAGATTGATCTTATAAGAACCTTTCTATCAAAATTGTGATCATGGATTATTCAAATTGTGTTCTTTGTAACGAATTCTGCACAAACTTTGACAGTCTGCTTAACATGAAAATAAAGCTTCTCATAGAAGAATTCTTGCCTGGTGCTCTGGTAATATATTCCCTACTCAACATTCTGTCAAATTGCAACAAAAATTAAAGTTATTAACAGGTTTCATCGTAGTCTTTACAGAATGATACATCAGATAATGTTGTGTGTATGACTTGTGTCCATAATCTCAATGCGTTCTCCTGCTTCAAAGATAAATGTCTCAAAAACATTGCATTTAACAATGAAAACACAACGAAACAGGCCAAAGCAACACTTGAAACTGAACCTGATAACGTACGGTACCTTGTAGATTAATGAAATCTAATCTTGTTTGAATTCTGTGAAATTTAAATTTTCTCATGTTTTCAGATATGTAAAGGATGTATTCCGTACCTTGATGAGAAAGCTTTACCGGAACTACCAGAATTAAATACACCCTTGTCAGACACTGTGTTAAGTGCAGCTAAAAAGAAAAACACTAAAGAATTTCACAGAGAATACATGAGAAAGTGGCGAAATATCTTGTCAGAAGAAACGAAAGCTGTTCTTCGACTGAAAGCAAAGAATGTAGTAAGAAATGGCGAGATAATCTATCTGCAGAACAAAAAGTTGCTCTTTGTTTAAAGAATAACTTATTGACTGAGCGATTAGCGAAGCCCATTACTCCACTGACCGGAAAAGTTTCATTCTGTTTGTCTGTTTGTTTGTCTGTCTGTTTGTTTGTTTGTCTGTCTGTCCGCACGATAACTCGAGAAAGAATTGAGACAGCGACCTGGGATTTTCAGGGTCGTTTTGTATCATAAAAAGACAG
>NW_026267605.1:6090-6830 GCF_000697945.3 Frankliniella occidentalis | reverse complement strand
ACTCGTAAGTGTTCATTTTCGGATCTAATATCGCCTGTGGTGGATAAATGTTCTATCTAGTAACACTGTTAACGGTGTAAAATATTATTTCGATCAGATAAAATCTTCAGCCTCCACAGCGGCCTCAAAGATTAGCATGGAGCTCTTATGCGAAAAAAGCATAACTGAAATTTTTCATGTGAGGGTTCTTGTTGAAAATTTCGCTGTTTTAATTCGTAGAAATGCGATTTACTTTTAAAAACGCTTCTGGTGATGTGCCACTTGTGGCCTTTCATTTCATGTGCCCAGCTTGTATGACCAAAAGTTGCAGTTTGGACGCAAAATCCGCTTCTTTGACAGCGCCTTGGTCATGAAGGAAAGGTGCTCATATGACGAGTAGCACATCACCGGAAGCGTTTTTACACGTAGATTGAATTTCTAAAAATTTAAACAGCGAATTATACGACAGGAACCTTTCTAAGGAAAATTTTTCAGTTCTTATGCTTTCTTCCCATAAGAGCTCCATGCAAAACTTTGAGACTGCTGTGGAGGCTAAATATTGTTGGCTGAGCGATTAGCGAAGCCCATTACTCCACTGACCGGAAAAGTTTTATTCTGTTTGTCTGTTTGTCTGTCCGCACGATAACTCAAGAAAGAATTGAAAAAGCGGTCTGGGAATTTCAGGGTCGTTTGGTATCATAAAAAGACAGATCGAGTTCGATGATGAGCATTCTAGCTCAAAAATTGACTTTAAAAAAAAT
>NW_026267605.1:5113-5585 GCF_000697945.3 Frankliniella occidentalis | reverse complement strand
CGACCTGGGATTTTCAGGGTCGTTTTCTACCTAAAAAAGACAGGTCGAGTTCGAAGATGAGCATTCTAGCTCAAAAACTGGATTTTAAAAAAATCTAAAACAACAAGTCCCAAAAATGACCTTTTTTAAAAATATTTTTTTTATGGGCTCCTAAGGGGTAACTTGTAAAAGTAGAACCCAAAGGGCGAAAATTTCGTCCGTTTTGCTCTATCTTGTACCGTTTCGGCGCTATTGGGAATTTCTTGGCGAGAACAACGTGAAAAAGACAAAATGGTCTATTAAATCGTAAAAAAGGCTCCATGTCACAGAATTGTAGAGGAAGTAATACTTCAACCACATTTTACGGGTCGCACCACACCCTCTCTGGGGATTAAGGGTCCCTTGATTATCTAGTATCACTAAAACGTTGATTTTTACATAACAATCTGTCCAAATTCGAACTTTTAATGAAAACCGTTACCGATCAGCAGAA
>NW_026267605.1:0-628 GCF_000697945.3 Frankliniella occidentalis | reverse complement strand
CATGAAAGTGTACACGTTTTATTAATGATGTGCCACCATAAAATAAGCCCACTCTTCTGCTTAGAAGAAAATTTTGAACCGGCCGCATACTTCTCGGACAGAAGTGTACTTCTGAAAAAATAAAAATATTTCTGTTTTGGCCATTTTGGTGAGAGAGACTCCATCTATCACCTAAACGGTGAGAGATAGAGCCAAACGGACGAAATTTTAACCCACAGGACTCTATTTTCAGAAGTTACCCCCTAGGAAACCATCAAATGTTTTCTAAACTTAATATATTGTTTCAGGGTCACTTATGTCAGAAAAACTCCCTCTAGCGCCTAAACGGTGAGAGATAGAGCCAAACGGACGAAATTTTAGTCCATAGTGTTCTACTTACCCAAGTTACCCCTTAGGAAACCATCAAATATTTTCTGAGCTTAATATATTGTTTTGGGGCCACTTTTGTCAGAAAAACTCCCTCTAGTGCCTAAACGGTGAGAGATAGAGCCAAACGGACGAAATTTTAGCCCACAGGGCTCTACTTTCACGAATTACCCCTTAGGAGACAATAAAAAAAATATTTTTTTTCCACTTCTTGGACCAACCCCTATTTCTTTGTTACCCCCTCAGACCCACTCAGGGGTGG
>NW_026267604.1:97487-98018 GCF_000697945.3 Frankliniella occidentalis | reverse complement strand
CTGCCGGAGGAGTGGGGAGAGCGGAGCACGGCAGCAGCGAACGCACAGTACCCTCGATAACTGTCGCGGCGACAGTTATCGAGAGTCCACTGTAGCTTGGAACACCCTATTGTCAGATCGTCAGACTGGGTGTGATATTTTTAGTTTTAGGGTTGCGGAACTGGACCTACGAAGTTTCGCGAGTGTCCAGTGAGAAGAAACGAAAGTGATATTTTGAATGGTTTACAAGTTTACTTACGTAAGTTGGGGGGGAGGGGGGAGTAGTGGATTGGGGTGAATCTGTTACAGAATTTGCCAAGAAAGATGCCCTAGGAGATTGTGGCTTTCCCTGTGGGTCAGGCAGACCCTGCCAGCCAGGGATCATTCCCTGACTCCTCCGTGGAGAAGTGTAAGTTCTCCAATCACATCCAAAAAAAATAGTACAAGATAAAGGAAACCTGGCCTTCCCTAGGGAAGAGCCAGGTTCTCTTATGTGTTTCCCCGTCACATGCAGAAAAGTGGTGGAAGACCCTGAAGCTGTACTTGAGGATT
>NW_026267604.1:96474-96857 GCF_000697945.3 Frankliniella occidentalis | reverse complement strand
CCGTCACATGCAGAAAAGTGGTGGAAGACCCTGAAGCTGTACTTGAGGATTGGTACTCTCAGCACCCAATCACAGCAGGGAAATACATGAGCCTGTCAAGCACTTCTAGCTTCAGACAAGAACAGGAAAAGCACCTGGAGTTCCTACCACCCAAGATGGCACAAATAATAGCAAGTCAGTCCTTCATGAAGCCCGCAGTAACAAGGGAATTCTTGTCTAGCGACAGTGATACTGAGAATGAGAACAAGACGGAAGAGAGTGCAAGTGAAACAGCAGAGAAACTGATAGAAGAAATGAAATTGACAGACTCAGGGTCGGAAGCAGAAGAAAAGAAAAGTGAGATGGACACAGAGGTCGAGATGTTGGAGGCGGAAATAAACAAG
>NW_026267604.1:88965-89529 GCF_000697945.3 Frankliniella occidentalis | reverse complement strand
ACACATTTATTTCAAAGGAAGAACAGCTAACCACATTTGTACATTCAAATCTAATCTTTAAAATCTAAATGACATTTTGTGCTGTGCCCGATATCAAGGCTTCTAGTCCAAGAAAGTATCCAGCGACTGTATTTGTTTCAGGTAGCAACTTTGCTGACTTTCGAATTGTTTCTCGTCAACAACTCATTGCACAGCTGGGTGTTCCTCGGGTCAATCAGATGGTAGGGAGATCACAGAGTTCAGAATCAAGATTTGACATCTCAAAGTTAAAGTTGCCATAGTGTAAAGAAGCCGATATGCTTTACTTAGTGAAAACTTAAACGTGGAGATGGCAAATGAAAAATCTGACTCTTTGAGCTCGCTACCAACTGATTGTCAAAAAAAATAACCATGTGCAATGCAAGGCAGCAACTTTGTTAACGACCTGGACACAAATATAGTTCCTGTTGACAGTAACGCTAAAGATTTTAGAACACAACTAATCGACATGCTTTTAGCGTGTCCAGCTCGTAGGACCATGCCGGTTGACAACAAGTGCGCAGGAAGAGAATAATATTTCATCGA
>NW_026267604.1:82578-84222 GCF_000697945.3 Frankliniella occidentalis | reverse complement strand
AATATCTAGGGAGGGAAACTGTATCTTCATCTTGTTCTTTGATGATATCTGTAACTATTAACCTATGGTCTGGCCAGCCTAAGGTTGCTAGTGAGAAAATATAGGTGGCATTGATGTTTTACAGGAGCAACAATTAGCGACCTTAGTCTCGTCTGCCTGTCCAGGTTTTGCATACTCGTTGGGATTTGGCTAACATGATGGTAACTGTTCAGATTAGTTGCTGTCTGCTATTATCCTTTGATCGCTTCTTGGACCAACTTCTCGTCGTCCCTTATCACCCTCACACACTGAATTCCTAAGTGACAATGGGTTTATCCCAGCTAACTTTACCTTGTTACAAATTTACAAGTTGCCTCTATTCTTTGATACAGAGCTCATCGTACACTGTGACTCAACAAAAGTTAGCACCAGAGGTTAGAATCAGCCTGAGTACTCTTGTGGTCCACACCACATACTGCAGGGAATGTAAAAAGTGAAGGGGAGATTGTGCCCAGGTGCGTTGTTGATAGTGTACTCGTTTAGTGTTGTACAATTTATATCTTCTTGTGTGGATGAAAAAATGACAAACTACTTAGTGGTATTTTTCTTTTCTAGCCATAAATGTTGTCTGCTGCTTATGCAGTTGCTGTTCTCACCAGTCGCACATACTACACCTTCCAGCAGGGTGGCGACACTTCTTGCAAGTTACTTGTGTTGTGCAAGGATCATCTGCAACAAGAGGCCAAGAATCTCTGAGAAGTCTCTCTCTCTCAAGGACCATCAGAGTTAAGTAGTATGGAACGGGGCTCTGCATCTTATTCAATTATAATTGTCAGCATGTAAATGAGATTGATTTAGAGCTCATGTGTATCTTGTTGATTGTTTCTTTTAATGAGATTAATTGAGAGCTCATATTATCATTCTGTATCTCCTTGCAAACGAGTTTTTTTGATGTAGACTTGTGTATTGGTTCAAGGCCATGTGCTTTTACCTCAACACCTACTTGACAGTTTGCAAGTTACATGTAAGAGTCTGTCCATAGGACAGCATGGTAACACGTGGTGGAAATAGGGTCAACAGTGTTGTTGTTTGTCAGTATGGCTGTATGAGCTAAGGAATCATCGCATCCCACTGTAGTAGCTGATAATCTTTGGGATCAAGGACTACAAGAGATCAACCTTGATGAACTGCTGATAGACAACATTAACATTGACTAGTGAGTCAATGCCATGCATATTTCTTCCAATATTTCAACATGCCACCATGCTTTGCAGGTTCTGCACTATTTGTTTCATGTGTGGTTCAACAAATGTGAATGTAAAACTTAAGCCTATTTTGTGAGCAAAATGATACAGAATGTAGCCCATTTAAGTTGAAGAGTTTTGCTGCACTCCTTGTTTGTGGTACTAACCCTACTGCAGATACACACGAAGTTTTACTCTCACTTACATTTAGAGCCGCAATATTGACCAAGACATTTTAGGATTTTACATCTCCTAAAATGTTTGAGCTACAGGATTTAGATTTTTTGAGGGTTTGTAATTCATAAGTACCTTTCGACCCCTGAAACCTAAAAGGTCGTACCTCGGAGCGGCTGCGTATAAGGTCGTACCTCGGAGCGGTTGCGTATAGTGTCGGATCTCGCTAGGGTCCCAGAGAATGGTC
>NW_026267604.1:77795-78438 GCF_000697945.3 Frankliniella occidentalis | reverse complement strand
CTCAGGGGAATAGTTTGGGCTTGCTGCTTCACGTACGTCTGCTCTCTACGGCTTTCAGCTCACAAGTGACGCTCAGGACCTTGTCTGTTACCCCGGTGCATTGTTGTATTGTTGCCGACGTTCAAATTTTCGGCGCCGTCTCACTGGCTGTGAGTCCGTCCGTCGTGTATAGTGCGTCACCCGCAAACTTGCTTTGGCGATCGTCTTTTGTTTTGACGCAAAGGTTAGCCAGGCCGCCGATATACTATACTCCCGCTCATACTCTGGAGCGAAACCGGCTAGCCTATCAATGTGGATGATTTGTTTACGTCCAGTTTGATCGTCTCTGATCCTGGCATTACAATCATTGATTATTTTTACTGTCGGCCAGCTGGTGGCTGCCTGCAACCAGCTGCAGGTGCAAGCCCTGCAGCAGGCGCAAGCCCTGCAGCAGGCGCAGATGCAGCAGGCCGCCCCAGCCAGCTTGGCCCCGATGGGGTACCATCCAGCGCCATACCCCTCCTACCGCCCCTACTAGGCAATAAACGGATGGTACACCCCACCCCAATCCTTTGGCCCCACCTCCCCACCCAGCTGTACTTCGCGAAGGAGAAGGTGCACAAGGAGAATGTCGTTTCAATTTCGTTGAAGTAGTGTTTGGGTT
>NW_026267604.1:77080-77745 GCF_000697945.3 Frankliniella occidentalis | reverse complement strand
TGAATTCATCACTGCACGAATGGTTCACCAGTCTTGTCTTCTTCTCTGCACACAAGGCCGAAAGGCCGGTGTAATATTATGTCAACTTTCAGCGCTGGTAGCGCAACCACACAGTGTTTTAAGCATGTTTGTGCGAATCTTTTTGTCTCGACTACAAGACAACTAAATCGCCATGTTGTTTGTTGTTTGAGGATTGCCGAAAAGCGCCTTCTTGTTACACACACTAATCATTCGTTGATGGCAGTCGCGGTCTTCGTCGTCTGCTCGCGTCTCTACTCGCGTCACTCGAGCTCGAGCGTTGTCTGCGAACGCTGGCTGCTTTCACGGCAGGTAAGACTTCTACCACCTGTGGCGTCGGGTTGGACGCGAGGCGTCGAGTTGTGGCGTCGCCTCGTTCGTCTCGTCACGACGACGGACACCCCGTCTTTTCTTCTGGTGTCTGGGGTCTGGACCACACGGTATGAAAACTCGGCCTTCCTTGCTTTCTCCAGTCGTTGTTTCTCTGCCCAGCCAGCTTTACACAGCTATTTTAACGCATTATTGTTTCGAAAACAGAATCGATCATACCTAGTTTACTCGCTCCTCATGTCTCTCATTAAAGTCGTATCTTTCACGGGTACATTACCTTCTGAACCTATTCTCATAACCAATGCTTTGTTGTGACT
>NW_026267604.1:76462-77030 GCF_000697945.3 Frankliniella occidentalis | reverse complement strand
GTTAATTTCACCACTGCGTTCAGTCATGTTGCAGTAAGGAACCTGACCACAGGTGCCCTCGTCTGCATCGGCAGAGTGGTAACACTCCAGCTGCGGAGTTAACCCTTTCTCTCTCCGCAGCACCTCCTCTGGTCCACGCATATTTCTGTTCGGTTCCGAATGCTGTTCCAGACCCGTTCCCTTCCTGTCCCGCGGTCATCAGGCCTGTCCAGCCCTCGTCACAGCATTGTGACGAGTAGCACTGCAAGATGGAGACCCGGCCCTGTTTGGAGAGGAGTCCGCCTCCTAGTGCTATCGTCCTGGTGGTCACACTTTAAGTCGGAGACACTGTTAGAAAAAACCACGGTGATTTGCTACGGTCTACCCCGTCAATTTGTCGCCAGGTTCTACACCGCATTTCAAAGCTACGGTTACACCGTTACGGTACAAAATATCTACGGTACCCTTCAGTCAGTGATGTGTACCGTTAAGAAAAATAACTGGAGGACCGTAGTACAAACACCGTATCATTTCCTTTTTTGCCTTTAGAACATAAAAATTTACTGCTGTCCCAAATCTTAACCAAACG
>NW_026267604.1:74856-76187 GCF_000697945.3 Frankliniella occidentalis | reverse complement strand
ACAACATGGTCAAAAATGGACATTCGCCCCTTTGTCAAATTTTGTTGGGACATTCGCCATTTAGACCAATTGACATATGGACATTCGCCCCTTTGTCAAATTTTTATTGGGACATTCGCCATTTTGACCATTTGGCTCATGGACATTCGTCGCTTTGTCAAATTGTTTGATCGTTTGTTGAAAATACTATGGACATTCGTCATTTTGTCATATCACTTATGGACATACGTCCTTTTATGCTATGTGTGTAACTCTGGAACTATGATAGATATGAATGTGCCGTTTGGTTCTACTTATGTAGAATAAAATTATGTTCCAGATGACATTAAAACCTCAATTTGGCCAAAATGTGGACATTCGTCCCTTTATCAAAATTTGCCTGAGTTCTTACCGTTTTTATTAATGTTTTGTGTTTGGTGTTTCGTCCTGACAGTCACCAAGACATGGCTCGCGAGTGTTTTCCACCCATTTCACAACCAGCCTGCCGTCAACTAGTGCAAATTTTTGCTCGAGATTTCGTGTTTTTTGTGTACTGCACCAGTGTGAAAGGAGTGACATAACCAAGGAATACAGTTCACAGCCTCATCTCAAGGTAAATCAATTGGGACCTCACAAAGAAGCAATTAATAGTCTTGAATTGTGCCCACAATCACATTTGTTGTGTTCCCTATCTGCTGAATTAGTATCCTATGTTAAATCCAATCAGCCTCACCTGTTGATTAAATATGCGTATGTCAGCATCATCTGACAAATTGTACGCATGTCTATGTCATCTGACTAACATGCGCATGTCACCAGAGGTCTCATCTGACAAAAGAACGCATGTCATCGTCATCTGACCGAAGGTGTGCATGTCAGTCGTCATTTGAACAAAAGTGCGCATGTCATCTGACATACGTACTTTTGTCAGATGACAACTTGCTGTCAAAAGTGCGCATGTCACTCTATCTTCTGAACTGTTGGATTAAAGTCAAATTTTTTTGTGGAAGTATTTGTACCACCCAATTGTAAAGCACTTTTGGGTGTTATATCCAGTTATTTTATTATAATTGATCTGTAGCACAAATAAACGTTGCTCCTGTAAAATTTAGATTTTGTGACATACGTACTTATGTCAGATGACAGGTGAAATGCAAAGCGACACATATATTTCTTTGACAACGTATAAGTGATATTGATGAAGTTTCTGCATGCCTTGGCCACATTCTTAAAGAAGACATGTTTGCTTTCGAATCGTAGAGTTAAAATCCTCATGAGCGGTCTATAAATAGTTATTGCTGAGCTTAACTTGAACTTGTTGCTGAGCTTAACTTGAACTTGAAATTAAACTT
>NW_026267604.1:63858-69875 GCF_000697945.3 Frankliniella occidentalis | reverse complement strand
ACACTAGGGTAAAGGGCCCAGTAGTCGACAGTACTCAGGTTTCTTGATAAAGAATAGTAAAATACATAACAAAAGTTTAAGACAGTTAAAATTTATGGTATTTTCCTCAACAAAAATAAAAAGTGAATTTTAGTTACATCTTAATTGTGGTATGCTTCAAGCTTAGGCACTGCAGTACACCAGCCGAATAACTGGTAAGTGGATAATAATCTGGAAGGCTACTTAAAGAAGAGAACTGGTAAGAGCTGGCAGGCATCATAACTTTGAAGAATCCTTGGAACGTATTTACTGCAGGTTTAGTGTTCATAAGAAAGTACACATCTTCTGAGGATTTGTTTAGAAAAATTATGTCAATCAGTCCAACAACTAAGTGACATTGATCAGGAGAGTCAAGAGTCATGTAATCACCAACATTATACATAATTCCCTTGACAGACACACAGGACAGAACGAAGAACGATTCTCCAGATAAGAACTCAGCTGGAATGACGGCTCTTCTGTCTTCTGAGATGCTTGATTCAAAAACGAGCGATGAATGATTATATTTGTAAACAACATCCTCTCCAAAGAGATTTGATGAATGATCAAATGCAAAGCGACACATATATTTCTTTGACAACGTATAAGTGATATTGATGAAGTTTCTGCATGCCTTGGCCACATTCTTAAAGAAGACATGTTTGCTTTCGAATCGTAGAGTTAAAATCCTCATGAGCGGTCTATAAATAGTTATTGCTGAGCTTAACTTGAACTTGTTGCTGAGCTTAACTTGAACTTGAAATTAAACTTCAACTTTAAATGCTCAGCTCTGTCAGGAAGCGCAAGGGGAGACCGCCCGGAAGACGGCGTGAAGTGAGGCGCCTGGCGTGAGACGTGGGATGTGAGGTGGACAGGCATGCCAACCAAAATCGCGAAAACATTTTAAATTTAGCGCGCCGCAGGCCAAGGTAGACGCACATTTAGCTCAGCTTCACACGGTTTTAACGTGCGTCTACCTTGTAAGTTCAGGATAGTGCATCAGCAGATGCTGCTTAGGCCAGAGACACTCAGGGAACAGCCTATGCACTTCTCTTAGGTATTCTTTGATCAAACTCTTTAAATAAAGAACTTGATTTATAGTAATTTTGGGAGCACAGACAAATTCAACTATTCCTTTCAACTTTAGAAACAATTGCCACATCTCATCTTCTGTGTCCACAGTAAGATCTCCAATAATCTAAGGCAATAAACGTAGTAAAGTCCAATTTTCTGAAGCATTTCCTCCTAATGCGTTCAAAGATTTCAATGGTGTAGCCGCATCTGCTGAATCAGCTCCCTTGTAAGGAAAATCTTTTATTCTTCGGTTTAAAGTTTCAAAGTCAAACCAGCCTTTGTCTATGAAGGTCTTCAGAATTGGAGGAAGCATGTTTTTCACTATGCCCTCAAACAAGTCATGGGCACAGCAAACAGTTAAGGATGGACCTTTACACACATGGAAACCAAGCTTCTCTGAGTTTAGAGGAGAGGGACGATACTTCTCACCTTTAAAGTGGACACCACGTAACTTTGTCAGAGCACTTATAGCTAGTAACCTCTTGACAGTACTTCTAGAGCTGGGGGCACGAACTCTTTCCAATAAACCTTGATGTTGTGCTCTTTCTTTTCTTTTTGCAACAGTTTCTAAACATTTTTTCCGCATAGAGCGCCATAATTTTTTGGCTTCTTCAACTGCTACATCGTATTCATTAGCGGTTGTAAGTGGTTTCAAACATGTAGGATTTGCACGGAACTCA
Source organism: Frankliniella occidentalis (assembly GCF_000697945.3). Lineage (NCBI taxonomy): Eukaryota > Metazoa > Arthropoda > Insecta > Thysanoptera > Thripidae > Frankliniella > Frankliniella occidentalis. The sequence continues at coordinate 68,103 of NW_026267604.1, read as the reverse complement.
GTCATTGATGTAGGACAAAACCTGCAAGGGAACTCACAGGAGAAACTTCCCACAAAACCACCAAGGACATGTTGACCTGCATTGTCACCCTGATCAAAAAGTAAACACACAGGAATTTGCTCTTCATCAATGAATATTCCATTTATCTTTAGATCTTCTAGTTCATTAATTAAAGGGTACAACACTTCTCTGAGTTTGTGAACATCATCTTAGCTCCTCTTTCTCTGATCCTTTCAAATGTTTTTCAAGAATCATGTACACCATTTGAATTGCATCTAATTTGGTTCGGTACTCAGGTTTTATGTTACCCAAAGCAAAGTAAAAGCCAATTGGTTTGTAAACGCCTTGGCTTGGTCCAAAAGCGTTATAATCAAAGCCATCTTGAAATAAATTTACAAACAAACACTTGCCACCCGGATGCTGCTTCATGTGGTCAGCAAAAGCAGAGCCATCAGTTATATCTGTCAGAATACCTGAAGGTGCTGGCTTCCATTTGAATGAGTCAGTAACCATCTGCTTTATCTTTGGATCTCTCAGCATTATCTTGATAGACTCTCTGATTGACACATGGTGAGCAAGCTTTCTGCGACCATTCGCACCCCTGCCAAGGAAAATTTGCTCCGGCTCAACATATGGGTAATGTTTTTTCCAAAACTTCTGCCGCAAATGGTCTGTACCAAGCTGCTCTACATCTTGATTCTTGTGATGAATATTGAAGATAGGGTCCGATCTAAAGGTGTTGTCAATAGTTTCCTCCACAGTTTTCTTATCTAAACCAGTGTCACTAAGTTCTGATTTTAAACGCCTTTTCAGAAAGTGCTGACTCATTTCAGTAACTAATTTTATTTCTTCTGCAATTATCTGGACTGTAGAGGTTGGCAAGAAATGAACTCCCTCCAGCATTAAATAAAATTTAGCCAGTTGATCCTTGGCTGCATATTCTGGATAAATGCTCTCTTCATTATCAACTTCATGAGCAGTTTCTTTAGAATGACTTTTTTGACTCAGCTCAAAACTCCATCGCTCTCGAGAACACACCTGGCTCGAAGTACCCGTGCGGTCGTCATTCCATCACCAGTTAAGGGCTCTACGCCCGTCAACTGGGCTGGGCATGTAATTGAGGAATAAGGTTGTAACTCAACAGTTACCGCAGAACGCGCCACCACAAAGACACTAGGGTAAAGGGCCCAGTAGTCGACAGTACACCAGTAGTCGACACTTTCAACTTTGCGATCGATTTCCCGCGAAGAAGTTAACGTTAGAGTCTCGCGCGTTTTTCTGGGTTGTAGCGCACTCTATTGAGATTATAATGAACCCATTGCCGATTCCGTGCCACCTCCGGGAGCCGGTTGGGAGCGCTTCGCACAGAAGACTGCTCGTCGCGTCACATCGAGCCATAATTTCTTAGCTCCGGAGTAGTGGGCAGGTGTTCGCTCGGAAGGTTCTGTGAGGCTGCCATTCACCCGAGTGATTCCGGAGGACGTTTGTGTTGTTGTCAAAGATATGTTTTATCTTTCCCCATGTAGGTTTTCGATAATTTCGGTCAGGGGCGTAAATAATTGCGGTGTCGACTACTGGGCCAGAAAAAGACATCTGTTCCAGAAGTCGACACTTACTTTATTTTGAGTGTGTGCTCCCCTCATACGGGCTTATTCCGCCAACTAGGGCCCTTTGTCAACGTGAAATGTTGTTGGGATCGTGTGTCCTTTATTTTCTTGTTCGTAATACATCATAATGACATCAGTAAAGCACTAGGTGTCAATACTGTGCCGAATGATAGTTTGCGTTGCGTTCAGTGCCCCATTTCTGTAAAGCATTTCTTTGGGAATGTGCCCTGGTTGCTTGAGAGAAGTGTTAAGAGTGTGTCCGAATTCTCCAAGGGAACGTTCCCCTTAGGTCCGGATGGGTCGGTCTGAGAGAGGAGAGGGGGGAACACGGGCCGTGGCGAGCCGCTCTCTCCACCCGGCACCCATACATTCACATTCGTTTAGTTTAGTCTTTGTCTCTGTCTCTCTCTGTCTTATCTGGTTGTAAAGTCCCTGGTAAAGTTCTCAAAATGGCAAATGTTGGAGTGCCATTAATTGTCCCTCTCATTCCCTTACTGTTGAGAAGGGGGCAAGCAGACCTCGACCTGTGGAATGCTGCCCTCATTTGGATGAGAGAAAGAGAAAATGCTATCTGGTTGCGAAGGGTGAGACACTCACAATGTCATGTGTCATGGGGGTGTCATTCCCCTTGACAATGACAAAATACGATTATTTTAAATTTCTGCAGCAGTTTAAATATTCATCAAAGGCTTCGCTGTCACTCAGCGATTAATCAATATCATAGTACATTAAAATATGTGTGTCCGCAGGGCCTGTATTGCGTGCCAATATTAGGTCGGAGGATAAGGAAGCTTCTCAACCAGGATCCGCAAATGCTCCGATCTGAGTGTCGCGTTACACAGCGGTCATTCCACTCACTTATGTATCTGCTTACCAACCATATGCCAGAACGGACACACGGATACTCCATTGTCTTTTGTGTAAGCAGTTCTTAAGGAGAGGGGTATACTGAAATCCTTAAAATCTAAACAAGAGACATAAAATCAAAAAAAGTGGTAGATAATAGTAGTAGTACTCACTTTAAAACCTCATTAGAGCTATAGAATGTCCAAATCCACCAAAAAACTTTGCGCATAGAACTTCTTTTCACTTAAAAGTTTACGTAACTTTTAAAATTTCTGCTCGCACAGTTTTTTGGTGGACTTTTGGCACTCTATGGCTGAAATTGAATCCTGAAAGTGAGTACTACAACAATTATAGAATACTTTTTTGATTTTGTCTCTTATTTAGATTTAAATTGACTAATCCATTAAATTAGGTGATTTATCAACTTTTTCAGTATACTCTCCCCTTAAAATGATAAAATGAGAATTTTTAGACCCCACCAGATGCAGACGTCAAATGAATTTTGACCTCTGGTCTAGTTCTGATAGGTTGTTGGAGTTTTATAACTTTCTGTTAATTTCATTGTGTCACTCTCCATTACATATGGAGTGGTTGACACCCAAAGCACCCACTGAAAGCTGGCCTTTCTGCCATTATGCAGCAAACTGTTGTCTGATGTGAGGTAGTTCATCTTTAGTGGGTACTCAAAACCTGACTTTATCACTGTGCCTCTTGCCTAAAAGCATCAGTGCAGCCTTGCTTAATTTTCTCCTGTCATGCATTATTTTGCAGGTCATTGTGACTCTATATTGGCTGGCAGCAGGCACGTCCTACAGAGTGTTAGGGAATACCTTTGACATTTGTCGCAGTTCAGCATTTGATTTGACAGCATATGTGTTGGATGCCATATGCTCACTCTTGCAACATGTCATCAAGAAACCTACTGAAGATGAACTGCCTCACATTGGAGAACAGTTTGCTGCAATGGCAGATTCGCCAGCTTTCAGTGCATGCTGTGGTGCAATAGATGGATGTCAAATCCGCTTCATATGTGACAATGCAGAGCATCATGATGAATATATTAACAGAAAATTATATTACTCCATCAACTTAACAGGACTTGTAGACAATAGAGCTAGGTTCATAGATGTGTGTATTGGGTTCCCTGGCTCATGCCATGATTTAAGGGTGCTGAGGCACAGTGGCTTATATAGAGCAGGTATCTATCCCCCACCTGGATATTTTATAATTGGTGATGGTGGCTATATCTGCCTCAGAAACCCCATCACACTGATAGTCCCCTATAGAAATGTGGCCCTCACACCTGATCAGCAGAGCTTCAACCGCCACCTGTCCAAAGCCCGATCAATAGTGGAGAGGGCATTTGGACTCCTACAAGCCAGATGGCGTGTGCTCTTCCACAGAGCTCTAGAAGTTAAGTTTCTAAAAGCTGTGAAGGCCATAACAGCAGCATGCATCCTGCACAACATTTGCATAGACTCTGATGACTTCGTTGATTATGTTGCACCACCTAGAAGACATCAAATAATAGTGCGAGATGAGGAAGCTGGGGATGCATACCGTCACATTTTATGTCTAGCACACAATGTGGGTAGAAGGCAGGCTCTCTTTGAGCGAGCAAATGACAATAATTAAAGAGGTATTGTTTCACTCAACAAAATATTATTGAGCATGGTTGAGCATATAAGAATCATACAGAAAAATGTAAAACATAAAATTTGTAAATAGAAAAATAAAGATTTGCATGCATGAGCATGTCAGTTAAGGACATAAGAAATCCATATATCATTTA
>NW_026267604.1:58245-61098 GCF_000697945.3 Frankliniella occidentalis | reverse complement strand
AGACGACCGAGAGGCATAGGCAGGCTAGCCAGGCTGCAGGGACCCGTCAGACTTGACAATCCGGGTAAAAGGACAGAGTGTCGACTACTGGGCCAAAGGTGTCGACTTCTGGGCCAATGAACACTGTTTTTTGTCATACATTTTTGTGTACAAACATGTATTTATTTCCATTTTCGACCTATGGGGAATTAAGTTTCATCCGCCCACTACACCCCCGAAATTTTTCCTTGACGCTACCGTACACCCACGCTCCGTTGTAGGCACTTTTGAAAAGCCTTGCTCTTAAACTGTCGACTACTGGGCCCCTTACCCTATTTGCTCCAAATTTGCCAGCATCCACCGATGCTTGGAGTACAAATGGGCAGGTCACTTGTGAGTCGTGCTGTCCAGAGTGAGCACCAGGCGGCCAGTGTCCACCACGGACCTGTTGACCCTCAAGAAGTCCATGCCTAAAATGCACTCGTCATGGATGTCCGACTCGAGCGTTACAAACCTGTACTCCTTCCCTGAAACTTCTAGAGTTCTCACAATTGGTCCATAGAGTATGGACACAGCATTGTTGACTCCTCTGAGGCGGTACTTGGAAGGAGGTGCAGGCGGGCCGGGCAGAAGGCCTCGCTTGTGAGGTGGTAGCAGCTTCCTCTTTGTTGATTGCATTTAAGGCCTTCACTTGGTCATTCCTCTGTTCCTGGTTTTCAGAGGGACGTTGAATAGGGGGAATTGTTACAACAATAACTTGATTAATGGTAGAGAAGCGTGAGACATAATATTTTTGAGGGTGGGGACGGCCTGGGGTGGATTAGCTGCCTCGGGTCGGGGTGAGGCTCCACGCGCCCCCTGCCTGGGAGGGATGGGTCGGGTTGTACATATGCTTGCTTCGGGCTTGTCAGTGCACAGTACCCCCCTGCGAATATGCCGAACGCGTTTGCTCGTCTAGGATCCCTGCTGCCTGCTTTTTTCCCCCTTTCCCCCCCCCCCCCCCCCCTCCCTCTTTGCTTTCCCTTAATAATTTGCGCCTCTTTCTTATAGTCTCAGGTTTATTTCAGACAGCGGTTCAGGTACAGTTTACGTAAAGGCTTGCAGGTCCTGGTAAGGGTTTCTCCTCACGGCTGGCTGCGGTGACTAGCGTCGAGCCCATCCAGGCGATCAGCAGCGTCCTGGGCGTCCAGGTACGCGTTGGCGACGGCCTCCTCTGCGGCTACCTCGGACTCCTCGGCCAGCTGGTGGGCGGCACGGGCCTCTTCGTAGGCGGCCGCCAGCTCGTCGGCCTCGTTGGTCTTCTGGAGAAGGTAGGCCGCCGCCGCGGCCTGCTCTGCCTGATACTCCTCCCTGGCGAGGGCCTCGCAGGAGGTACATAGCTGGCGGTAGGAAGGACACCGGCGACACCCCCACGGGTTGCCTAGGAACATGAGGTCGGCCTGGCCTGGGCTGTCCAGCACTGTAAACAATGGTTCTGTTAGTTTCCTGTTTGGCCCTGCACTGTACCTCGTTCTCTGGAGCTTACAGGCCTCCTCGCTGATGCTCCGCATAACCCGCGGGGGCGTCGGTGCCGCGTACGGGCTGAGGCCGCGACCCGTCGGAGTGACGCTAGGCCCTGCCACGGCCCAGCGTCGGTCGGGGGTTGGATGGAGCTGCGACGGGCCGACCTCGTCTTCACTGGAACTCTCCTCCGGCTGGCATTCGGTAGCCCCCTCAGGGCTCGGGGGCCCCACGGTGGGACGCGCCGCTGCCACCAGCGCGTCGGAGGGTTCGGCTCACCTCCCGGTCGCCGGATCCCAGATCTGGAGCAGCACGTGCCCCCGGTCGGCCCACACGCCTGGGCAGTCGTCTGCGGAAAGGTTCTGGTTAGCGTTGTTCACTGGCCGGTCTTCCTCGGTGTTTGGTACTCGCTGTGGAACACCACGACGTTGCCGGACCGGAGGACGTGCCACATGGTGCTGAACATGGCGACACGAGTGGGTGGGCTGGCTGTTGATGAGTGGCCGGGCTGGCCGCCGGCTCCGGCTTTTATGGTGCTGACCCCCACCCCTGGCTGGACCGGGAGGCTGCGTTCGGGTGTTGTTTATATTGACGTACAGCGCGTGTTGTTATTGGCAACTCTTTGTTTATATCTTTCCTCGTTACAGGTCTTTACTGGTCCTACATGCGCATCCCGCGGCGGGGGGCGGCGGCGACAGTTTCTTCTTCCTCCTCCACCTCTCGGAGTCCAGTGGCGGCGCCTGCGGCCGCGCCGTCCGGCGCCGTCGCGGGCGCGGCGGGGGAGCGCGGGCCTCCTCCCCGCCGTTCGCGGTCTGTGATGCGTGGAGTGGCGACTCGGCGGCTGTGGCGAGCATGGCCCCCAGCCCGTTCGCCACCGGCTCCAGCAGGAAGGTCTGGGGTAGCGCCCCTGGAGTAATAGCGCGGAAGACGCGCCCGGCTGCGGGAGAGACAGGATTAGCGTGGCACTGAGGTTTGGAGGGGGTGGGGCCACACTGTAAAAAATAAGGAAGTATTCTGTTCGCCATTGGCTTGCTGAATTCTGTTCGCCACTCCTGTAAACTGCTTCCGGTCGCCACTGGCGAACCAAAGTATCCTTCTGCTCGCCACGGGCAGAATCCAGTATGCCATTGGCTACTTAGATTCTGCCCCCAATTACAGAAATCAGTATTTGGATAGCCGCACTATCCTCCGGCTCGCCATAATGCGGAACCCAGCACGCCGTGGCGAGGGGGATCCTGCTCGCCGCACTGCCAAGTATCCTTCGGCTCGCCATAAGGCTGAACCCAGCACGCCGTGGCGAAGGGGATCCTGCTCGCCCCATTGGGGGGAGGGTCCTTCGGCTCGCCATAATGCGGAACCCAGCACGCCGTGGCG
>NW_026267604.1:57588-58195 GCF_000697945.3 Frankliniella occidentalis | reverse complement strand
TAGAAAAATAAAGATTTGCATGCATGAGCATGTCAGTTAAGGACATAAGAAATCCATATATCATTTAAAGAGACAATAGAAAAGTAACATTTGCATGTCTAACAAAAAACAAAACTAAAAATTAATACATGCATTGGTAATAATAAGTTTACTCCTAAGAATCAGTCTTTTTAAAGAAGAAATAAAGCCTTCACTACCACAAATCAACAAAAAACAAAAACAGAAATTAATGCATGCATGCAGTCATGGATTTTAAGCTTAACTCAAAACTTTATCCTAAAGAACAGTCTTGATTAGGACTACTGCCAGTTTTAACTGAAGCAGAAAAAACAAAGAAAACAAAAAAACAAGAACAGAAATTACTGCATGCATACATAAATGTAATCCTAAAGATCAGTCTTGGCAGTCTTAACTAAAACAAAGCAACAAAAACAGAAAAATAAACAGACAGAAATTCCTGTACAGATCCATTAATTATCCAGCAACTATACAGATCACTTTGGCTTGTCAATAATGCTTGACAACACGTTTATCAGTTCAGTATGCTCTACTTCCCTCCTACGTGCTTGAGCTGTCATGAAATCTTGGAACCATTCATCCTTCTTGC
>NW_026267604.1:56900-57538 GCF_000697945.3 Frankliniella occidentalis | reverse complement strand
AAAAATCAGAAAATTAAAGAGAAATCAATCAGAGATAGTCCGAAAAATTGGTGTAAGCTTGAATTGATAGTGAAGTACCCCTCGAGGGATGCCGGAGGAGAGGGGAGGGGGGTTGCACAGTAGCTTGCCTCAATGTACATACAGGTATCTTCAGACAAATTCCTTATCCCTTAGACGGCTCACTATATAGACGGAAGAATTAGAAGCGCCCCCCCACCCCCAATCTCTTACGTTCAAGGAGCAGACGACCGGTTGCCTACCTACTAGGCGGACCCTCATTCGGTATAGTTTTGTTCTGTATTTTTTATGTCTTCTGTAAATTTAATGCACTTCGCTCAGCTACCTCGTGCATAATGTTAACGCACGGGGCCCCTACGTTTATATTGACGTACAGCGCGTGTTGTTATTGGCAAACTCTTTGTTTATATCTTTCCTCGTTACAGGTCTTTACTGGTCCTACATGCGCATCCCGCGGCGGGGGGCGGCGGCGACAGTTTCTTCTTCCTCCTCCACCTCTCGGAGTCCAGTGGCGGCGCCTGCGGCCAGGTCACTTGTGAGTCGTGCTGTCCAGAGTGAGCACCAGGCGGCCAGTGTCCACCACGGACCTGTTGACCCTCAAGAAGTCCATGCCTAAAATG
>NW_026267604.1:55329-56700 GCF_000697945.3 Frankliniella occidentalis | reverse complement strand
TGTCACGCATGGAGGGTTCTTTCAGTCTCTGTAAAATATATATATTTTAACAAAACCTGAGAAATTTCAATAACAGTACTCCTTTCTGTTCGCTGGGCTCCTACCTCGTACACCGAATTCGTTTAAGTCCACTTCTTTTTGATTTTTGCGTCATGGCTTCTGGTTACATTATTCTTCAATTCATTAATTACAATTTTCCACCCAAGCGAAGCGTTCCCCTTGGATCCAGAGAAATATTTCTCGTGGTATTTTATTCTGGTCCTGGCTAGTAATATCTCCTCTTCTTCAGACCCTACACATGTGAAAAATTAGGTTAATGAGAGGCGATCATCTGTATCAAAACATTACAAGACAACAATGAATTCTTGTGATACTTACAGTATTCGGCCTCAGAGTTTGCCATTTTTTACTATGACCTGTCAAATAATATAATTGCCTCTTATCTGTCTAATTTGCTTTCACTTCACTCACTGAAACTTGTCCAACTTGTCTCTACTTGTCGCATGTGTCGATGTCGAATGTGAATGTATGGGTGCCGGGTGGAGAGCGCGGCTCGCCACGGCCCGTGTTCCCCCCCTCTCCTCTCGCAGACCGACCCATCCGGACCTAAGGGGAACGTTCCCTTGGAGAATTCGGACACACTCTAACAGACACAAGGGTCGAGGGGGGGGGGGGAGTGGAACCCCGATTTCACCGCGTCAGTCCAGGCGGCTGGCCGCTAGGGTGGAGGAAAAACCTGGGATTGAACAAGTATACCTGGAATAAAGTACTTCAAGATATCCCAAGACTTGCGAAACAGTCCATTCTGGTTCAATGTCTGACCTTCAACCCCTCTCTAAGGGTTCGAAGTTGGGTCATTGAGGGAAATTGACACTTTTCACCCCCCTGGGCTCACGTAGGCATAATCCTGGGATCGGCTATATGCGGTTCGGTGTGGAATTTATAGAAGGAGATAACTCAGGAGTCGATACGCTGTGCGATGACATTTTTAGCTTGTCCACAAGACATTTTAGTTGACTAAGGTTTAATTAGCAAGCTTTTGCCGGCACTACCCTCCCTGGTTCTTGTATGTCACATCGTGTCGTCCCATACATTATTAGGTGTGCTTTGACGCGACAGAACTGTTTCATATTCGACTAATTGCGCTATGAAAATTGTTTTCCGATATGTAGCCACAAAACGACTTTTTTTAGGCCTAGTAAAAATCGTTTTTCACCATATTTCAAAAAAGGTCGCGTGGAGGCCGAAAAAGCCAAACACCACCTCGCAAAGAGGGGTGAGAAGGACACCCTGATGGCCTAAAAGACGACCGAGAGGCATAGGCAGGCTAGCCAGGCTGCAGGGACCCGTCAGACTTGACAATCCGGGTAA
>NW_026267604.1:39590-51037 GCF_000697945.3 Frankliniella occidentalis | reverse complement strand
ATCCTGCTCGCCCCATTGGGGGGAGGGTCCTTCGGCTCGCCATAATGCGGAACCCAGCACGCCGTGGCGAAGGGGATCCTGCTCGCCCCATTGGGAGGAGGGTCCTTCGGCTCGCCATTATGCTGAACCCAGCACGCCGTGGCGAGGGGGATCCTGCTCGCCGCATTGCCAAGTATCCTTCGGCTCGCCGTAATGCGGAACCCAGCACGCCGTGGCGAAGGGGATCCTGCTCGCCCCATTGGGAGGAGGGTCCTTCGGCTCGCCATAATGCTGAACCCAGCACGCCGTGGCGAGGGGGATCCTGCTCGCCGCATTGCCAAGTATCCTTCGGCTCGCCATAAGGCTGAACCCAGCACGCCGTGGCGAAGGGGATATTGGGAGGAGTGTCCTTCGGCTCGCCATAAAGCTGAACCCAGCACGCCGTGGCGAGTGAAATTCAGATTTCCAGAAGGCGGAATCCAGTACGCCGTCACAAACACACAGTTATTCGCTCTCCATGTGTACCGGGTGTAACTGTGAGTGCGCAGCAGTGTTGCTGGTTTGCCTACCCAGGCGGGTATGCAATCCCGCAACATTGCTGCGCATTCACAGTTACACCCGGTACAAATTGCACAGACTGTCGCCAAGGTCATTTCGTCGTGTCTCACTTATTGTGCCTAGAGTGTTTTACCAGACCATCATTGCTCTTTCAAACTGTCGAGTTTGGGTTGGACTCTTTCGCTTCTTATGGCGCTTCAAACGCGTGTGGCGGTTTTGCCCATCCTAGCTGCCCACGGCTGCTTGCGGCCCCTGCGAGTAGACAACCCATCCGCACATGTGTATGCGGTACAGCATAACTACGAAAGTGCGCGGCTTGAGTCAGCCACCTGGTATGTATTCTTAAATGTTTAATGTTTCTTTCCTAACTGTTGACTAGATAGCCCGTTAAAGCACGCGGGCTGCGGGCGCGTGGTGGCCCACCCTTACCCCCTCACCCCCTAAACTGAGGGCTGAGGTTGTTGTCGCGGGGATTGTTTTGTGGCCATGGCGCCCGAACGTACGGGCTAGGGCCGGAAGGGGGGAGGGAAGTCCCAAGGTCTCAAGGCGAAAGGCCTTTAACAATCCACGCCATCAAGACAAGCTGGCAGGCCAGTGTGGTGGTTAGCGTACCGGCACACAAGGGGGCACGGATTTGAGGCTGGGTTCGAATTGCGGTGTACCAGTGTAAGGGGCGCACACTTACCCAGCAATGCCTAGCCAGTATTTTTAGCTGATGATACCTTAAAACACTTAGACGAAAAGAAAATACATATTCGTTAGTAATGTTTTGGTGTTATAGCTCTAGCTTTAAGGAAGGAAAACCAATTGCTAGACCAGCAAACTTAACCCTTAAAGGCCCGCGACCAGAAGCTGCGATCAAAAAAAATTATTTTTATTGAAATTCTTCTTATTTACCGCCCAAATAGACGAGAACAACAAAAAAATCCGAAATTCGGCCGTAAATAACGAAATTACCAACATGTCGTTTATAAACGACAAGGGACAAGGGTATAGAAAATTTGACGATCCCTAATATGCTGATTTTTTGGTCAAAATTGGTGTCATGGTGTTTTAGGAACTTTAAAGGCATGCAACGCATGCTTTACATTGTTGACGTGTCCTTTTGCATGGTGTCTTTTTGCATAATGGACTTCTTATTTTATAACTGCACACAATTTTTCGCGTGGGTGGCGCGTAATCTAAAGACACCTAGTTTTTCGCATGATTCTCACATCCGGCCTGATCACCCCAGGGTAAAAAAACCATGGGGTTGTCCATGGAAAACGAGTTTTCATGGACGTCAATTTACCATGGTTTTTTGGTCCATGTATTTATGGAACCGCGGATAACCATGAAAATCCATCCTGAACCATGACGTTTTTTATGGCCAGCGTGTGTCCATGATAAAAAATTGCCATTGACGGAGTTCTGTCCATGTACATTTCACAGATATTTTGACCATGGGAGAGCAGTGTCCATGATACAACACGCGAGCGTGAGCCATGCCTACCGCGATGCCCATGGACGTAGGGCAATGGCCATTGCCTACGTCCACAAAGATGACTCTGCCTATGAGCACATCCATGACCATGCGTGAATGATTCCATGGTCAGTAGGCCATGCGAAACGCGCCCATGGGCAAACCATGACCATGGAATGGCGAACCTTCCATGGTTTGTTGGTATCCATAGATTTAGGCATCAAGTATTTGACCATGTGTAAGCGATGCCCATGGCACAATACCGCGATCAATGGGCAGGGTTGTGTTCATGGGCGTAAGGCAATGACCATTGACCATGAACACCTCTCTGACCATGATCGCATACATGACCATAAAATAGTGCACCTTTCATGGTCCGTTTTTATTCATAGATTTATGAAACCATTTGACCATGTGCGTGACCTATTCCATGGTCAGTAGCCCTTGCGAAACACGTCCATAGGCAAGCTCTGGCCATGAAAGAGTGAGCCTCCCATGGTCCGTTGTTGTCCATAGATTTATGAAACCATTTGACCATGTGTATGCCATGTCCATGTCACATTAATGCGATCAATGGGCAGGGTTGTGTTCATGGACATAAAGCAATGGCCATTGACAATGAACACTTCCCTGACCATGATCGCATACATGACCATGTGTGACCTATTCCATGGTCAGTAACCCTTGCGAAACTCGTCCATAGGCAAGCTCTGACCATGAAATAGTGAGCCTCCCATGGTCCGTCGTTGTCCATAGATTTATGAAACTATTTGACCATGTGTAGGCCATGTCCATGACACATTAATGCGATCAATGGACAGGGTTGTGTTCATGGACATAAAGCAATGGCCATTGACCATGAACACTTCCTTAACCATGATCGCATACATGACCATGAGTGACCTATTCCATGGTCAGTAGCCCTTGCGAAACACGTCCATAGGCAAGCTCTGGCCATGAAATAGTGAGCCTCCCATGGCCCGTTGTTGTCCATAGATTTATGAAACCATTTGACCATGTGTACGCCATGTCCATGTCACATTAATGCTATCAATGGGCAGGGTTGTGTTCATGGACATAAAGCAGTGGCCATTGACCATGAAAACGCGTACATGACCATGAACGCATACATGACCATGAACGCATACATGACCATGAACGCGTACATGACCATGAAAGCATACATGACCATGAACGCATACATGACCATGAACCCAAACATGACCATGAACGCATACATGACCATGAACGCGTACATGACCATGAACGTGTACATGACCATGAACGCATACATACGACCATGAACGCATGAACCATGACCACGACCCTGACCATGATCAAATTTTGGCATGGCCGGAAAGGCCATGCTTAAACTAGTCCATGGTCATTACGTAGGTCCATGCAAAACGCGGTCACGGGCATGCACAACAGAGTGACCATGGAATGGCCGTTCTTGTCCATACACTTATGAAACAGCTGTTTGTCCATTGGTTAGCCCCATGGCCGTAGGCCATGAACATCACCATCATGGTTTTGTGGCGATGAATCCATGGACACACTCCCAGCACGAGCTACAAAAATTGTGACCGTAGGCGCTTCTCCGTAACGGCAAGGTTTGTTCTTCTAGGGGCAGGTTCGAATGTAGGGCAACGCTCACAAGGGCGGAGAACGACCGCCTTTACTAGTTTCAGGCTGTAGGCAATGCCTTCCAATGCTTATATTTTTGCTGTGCAGGAAAGGGGTGTTTTAAGGGAAGGGGGGGGGGGGGGGGCAACTCGAATTAAATCCGTGAAAAAGAAAGGACGAAAAGAATACACTCACCCCGAGTTCCTCGCTCCTACCAAACGACCTGACCTCCTGCTGTCCCTGCGGCCAGTGTGCGAGTAGTGGTTGTGGAGGAGAATGAGGCGCATGTCAAGGCAACGGTGGCACTACCGTTCAAAACACGAGTTTGACCTTCACTACACTTCACTGGACGGCACTCGTCTTCTTTTTCAGTGCAAAATTTGGCCCGCGCCGCCCCACTGACGTGGCCGGTCACTGTTCCACAGACGTACCTACACACCTTAGGACCTAGGGACGTGCAGTGTTTTAAAACATAACGACGTGAATTTAGGCCCAACGCATTTATTTAAACTGGTAACTTTGCCAAACATTCTCAGTTCTTCTTTTTTACATTGGTGACTTTTCTCTGTTAAAAAACAAAACAAAATGCATAAGTAAAACGTCACCTAAAAACAGTTCTCGTGAATTGACTGCTTGTAGCACAATGCATGCAAAATCGTGTGCGATACATATCGATATCAGGATAATCAGGATAATAATGTTAAATAGACGAAAAATCAACATACCGCTGCAGATTTAAATTTGTATTTTACTGCTTTGAGGCAGCCTTTCTTAATAGACTCCACGATGTAGTCTTCGTTGGTCATACCTTGGTTCATGAGTTTAGCTCGGTAAATGGCTAAAACAGTAAATACAGTCAGTTAGTATCAAAGTCATTCATAGTGTTAAAACATTTCTTGCATTATAAAAATTCACCTACCTAAAATTACTTCAAGCTCATGAACCGGAGCCCTGTCCTTTGGCGGGGCATTAGGGTTCTTCGGACTGATCCCACCAGTCAGGCTCAATTTGGCGCACCCGGCCAATGTCCAAATTTCCTCCGCTAGGTCCCCAGCCATAATACTTAGTTTCACGGACTCTTTGGCGACGCGGTAGTCCCACACTTCTTTTTTTATCCATACGCCATTTCCTAAGAGCACCTGAAACATAAGAATATTTTCAGACTCAGGGGCATTGTAAGGGACCTACAACATAAGATTCAAAAACAGCAAAAATCTAATTGAATATCAAACTTAAAAACAAATGTGCTAATCAGCACCTTCCGAGGATTGCCATGGACTTCGAAAAAAAAGCTAAATTTTCTAGTGTACTTGCCTTTCCCTGCCCATCTCGCACCTCGACTGGGAGTGGGGCCTGACCCTGCAGGGAAGATAAAAGGCCCGGCGCCAGGGTTGCCAGACCCGAGTTTGACGTTTCCGCCACCAGAGCGCGCTCAATCCGCCGCAAACCGCCGCCTTCTCTTTCCGCCCAATTCCGCTGCCTCGCGAGCCGTATCCGCCCAAAACCCGCCCAAAATACCCGCTTTTCAAAGTGAGGATACACGCAGACATTAGGAAACAGCAAGAAACTAGACCGTCAATACAACATCACATGTTTTAATTCAAACGTATAGAAAAAGTGTTTAATACCTTTGCAGCAACAAAAATAAAAACATATATTATGTTTGTAAAACTTGGTACAATAAAATGTTAACTAAAATACCATTTGAACTTTGGAAAACTTTGATTTAAATCAAACACATAAAGTAAAATCACAGAACAGCAGTCATCAGTCAACCGGCACAGTTTAGTTGAGAATATGGACATCAAGTTCAGCCAGAATATCAAAAATTTCATTGTATTCTTCTGGGTTTCCCGATGCCGTGGCGTTATCGACATCTCCATCTTCATTGGTAAGTCCAACTGCAATCTAGTAAAAGGGGGGAAGTTCAATTAATGAATGCTCTACTTTTGGAGAGTTAAAAAGCATTTTTGATGCCTGTACCTCTTCCTGAACCTCCTCCGGGTTGTCTACCACCCACTCGTCGTCCTCGGCGTTGGATGGGCCAGCTTGAGAAGGATCTCGTCGTTGTGAAGACGCATACATGCGCTTCGAGTTAAAATTAGCAACCATTTCATCGGTTGGCTGGAACTGGTTGCAGCACATACCCCGAGCCTGAAAAGAAAATTATTATAAATATTGGTGTAACAATCTTGCTTTTTTTGTTATGCAGGTGGGCAATTTCTTACATGAAAATGAGTCCGTATACGCAGAAGAGCGTCAAGCATTTCCGTGGACAACTTATTGCGCAGCTTGCACTTCACAATACCGAGAACGCTGAAAAGCCTTTCGACTACAGCGTTGCTCAGAGGAAGCGAAAGTGCAGCAAGCACAAACCGAGCCAAATCAGGAAAGACTTGTTTGCCGATGCCAGTCTTTAAATCGTAAACATGTGTCCAGAATGTCATGATGTCCAAAGTGTCAATGTCGTCCACGCCGGGGCATATGTCTTCAATCTTCATATTCCCTAATTTATACCACTGGGCCTCCATAGCTTCCATGTCTATGCTTGGGTCACCTGCAAAAACAATAGTGTTTAGTAACAAAAATGACTGATAACTTAACATCATTTAGGGCATGGCTTCGACTTACGGACTAAGCTTAGAGGAAGCTGTTTGAACTCTGGCCGTCCCCTGGAGGCTAATGCAACGGAGGGAGTGAAACCGCGCATGCCCTCCACAGCCTCGATGCACGAGGGAAGTCGGTTCACAAGCTCATGAGTGAACTTTACAAGAAAATCTTTACAACACCTCTGGACCTCGTCCATTTTTTCTTTAGGTAGTTTGACCTCCGCGGCAACCTTCCAGAAACCTTCACCATAGTTAACTAATTCACGAGCTTTCAAATTCTCATTTCGAAGGATTGCCATTTTCAGCGCCTGCAGTTCCGAGATACGGAGCATCCCGCCCGGTTGAGTCTGGCGCAGAGCTTCAGGTTTTACAACAGCTTTAGCCACAGTAAAGACGAAAGCTTTCAGGTCCCGATAAACTACAGCAATGTCAGCCGCAGAGCTTTGAAACAGTGTATTTATAGATGTCAATTCTCGTAAAATCGGCTTGAGGAATGCTAGGTACAAGAGATGGGAGCCATCTTCATGAAGGGCGGCGAGCTGGTGCGCCATCGGGCATTTCTTTTTCTCTGGATCGGCGTCCGCTGCTTGCCGGAACAGGTGGCGCAGTTCAGAGTTTACGGCGCCATACCAGGACAACCACCGTGTCGTAGCCAGCTTGACAAGAAGTGGTGGCTTTTGCCCATCGGTGAGTGCCTGAATAAAAAATTGTAACAGAAAATTTGTTAGCAATTTGTTTTTACTTGATTATGAATAAAACTATTTGGAATGAATTACCTTTTACTCCCTTTCATATTGCACCTTCCTCAAAGCACTGTGGGAGAACCAGTTCCTTTATTCTCTTATCAAATATTCAAGTGAAGAAGGGAAGGCCACACTGGCCTTGCTGGCACATTTGTCTAGGCCATGGCACACACACTTCACAAGGTGTAAATTGGGGCACTCGTTCTGCTTAAGTAAGGAAAACACTGAATGGTGTGCACCACAGAGATTAGCAGCTCCATCAGTGCCCAGAGCAAGAATCTTCTTTATGTTAAGACCTATTTTCTTTAAAAATTCTTTAATCACATTGTATAAAATTGTAGCAGTGCACTCAGGTGTTTCCACAAGTCCCAGGAAGTCCAAAATCATGCACTTATGTTTGTGGCTGTAGTATTTAATCATAATAGCTAAATGCTTCATTGTTGTTGTGTCGGTAGACTCATCAATTATGAGGGAGAACCAACAATCGCCGACATCTTTGACTAAATCCCTCTGCATGCAGGGAGAAATGACTTTGCAGATGATTTTGGAGCACTTAGTTCGGTGCAACTTCAAAGGTGGCTGTCTATTTCCTTCAGAAGAGATGCAATTGATGATCTCGCCTAAGTGGTCGATAGTTCTAACGCTGCTGTGACAAGCCACATGCGCCGCTAATACCAGATCCCTTTCTTTTGATTCTTTGGTTTTGACCCTAAAACCTAGTACCAGAATATGAGACATAAGTAAGACATACAGAAATCTGACGGGCGAAAAATAAACTATTAATCATGTTTCGAAAGATAGCGTACCGTAGTTAGTAAGAGTACTAGCCCTGTTCGTTGGCACGGCAGCCGCATTCTTCTTGTGTTTGTCTGTAACCAAATGATCCTTAAGTCCATCCTTGTGTGCCCGGAGTGGACAGCTGCATAACTTGCACCATGCTTCGGGCATTCCTAAGTCTTGGAGGTGTTGAGGGGTTTCCGAGATCCAGCCTACACGAGGAGTGACACAAATTTATAGAAAAAATACACAACTTATAGATTACAGACACTGGCAACCGACCAGGTTGCAGGTTAGGTTGTACTTACTGGCAAATTCCGGAACATTTTCCCAATCTTTGTTATAGTGTCTTGTATACTTGGTATATCTACCTCTCACCCGAGGTGTCTTGCCCACCATGTTCGATCCTTTGAACCTCGCGCACTTTCAATGACGAATTGCAATCAGTGTGGCATAGAACCTTGCCTGAATGTGAAACTGTAAACGGCTGTGGTGTCGTAGCCTTTGCGCACGTCTGGTACGGTCTGCTGGTCGGCGGTGACCAGTGCAGCCAACAAAGTAACAAGAAAACGAGACAAAGTATCGTAAATTCCGCCGAGACGGGATTTCCGCCCATTTTCCGCCTTTTCATGTCCGTTTTCCGCCCAAATTGCGGTTTTCCGCCACCTCAAAATTTGGTCCGCCAGTTGACCTCGCTGGTCCGCCCAAATGGCGGAAAACCGCCCAATCTGGCAGCCCTGCCCGGCGCCATCGCCCTGCCGTCCCTCTGATTAGGACCTGCAATTTAAAAAATATTCAATGATCAAACGAAAACATAATAAATATACGGAAAAAAATAAATTTTTGTTACCTAGAGATGGAGCTTTTGGCTTTCCTTTGGCAGCGCCGTTTCCTTTTTTTGAGACACCTTTCAAAAATAAGAACGGCAATTAAAATTATAGAACAGAACATAACTTATGTCAGTAAATCTTTCCTACCTTGCCGTTGCCTTTTCTGTTGAGGCTCATCTTCCTCACTAGACCCACTAGATGTAGGTTCATTGAGCACACCAGTGTGAGGGGAATCTGGAGATTAAATCAAGAAGTACGAGAAATAAATCAGGCTTCACATCATCGTACTGAAATAATGACATGAAACTAGAAGCTTACCTGTGGGTTTTGACCCAGCAAAAACCCTGGAAGGCTCTCTCCCACTTTCTGAGCTTTTGACGGAGAGAATGAGCTTTATCTTCGGCTGCTCCCTTTTTTTTAGCCCGCTCTTTTGCTTAAAAGCTATATAAGCGGGCTTATGCCATCGCCCTTGTGTCTGTCTGTCTGTCTGTCCGTCTGTCCGTTCCCCAAGAAGGACGTGAGCTAGAGGTCTGAAATTTTCAGGGTATTATTCTTGTCACTTTTGCACAACGAAACGGTTGGTGCAAATCCTGGCAACCAACCCTGAGTGGGTCTAAAGGGGTAACAAAGAAATAGGGGTTGGTCCAAGAAGTGGAAAAAAAATATTTTTTTTATGGTCTCCTAAGGGGTAACTCGTGAAAGTAGAGCCCTTTGGGCGAAAATTTTGTCCGTTTGTCTCTATCTTTCACCGTTTACGCGCTAGGGGGAGTTTCACCCACGAAAGTGGCATAAAAATAAATGCATTAATTTTAGAAAACATTTGATGGTTTCCTAAGGGGTAACTTGTGAAAGTAGAGCCTCTTGGGCTAGTTTTGTCCTGTTTACTTACAAAAGGGAGTTTTTCTTACCAAACTGGCCAAAACAGAAATATTTTTACTTTTTCAGAGAAGTATGCCGTCGGTTCAAAATTTTCTTCTAAGCAGAAGAGTGGGCTTATTTTATGGTGGGACATCATTAATAAAACGTGTACACTTCCATGCAAATAAGCAAAAAAAACACCAAAAAAACATTTATTTGTTGTTCGAACACGTTCGGAGTCATTCAGAGTATGCCTGGAAGTATATTTAACTTCTTCTAGGGCCAGTCTTATGTATCTTTTCATTGGTGTGTTATTTGATTCATAAGCTAACATCAATAACTTAGAAGGGATTTGGCATAACTTGCATGTATTCTACAAACTGCGGCACACACAGCCAAAGATGTCCAGCGTATGGAAAGAATACTTCGTTTGTTGAGTTTTGATTACGAAGTAGACAGAAAAGGTACCTGGCAAAAAGATGGTCCAAAGCGAGCCGTCACTCCAACGGGCCGAAGGCCCGTTTTCGGATAGAAGATGTATTACTCCATGAAAATTCAGAAGGGACGGGCCGAAGGCCCGGCCCAAACGCCGCCGGCAGGCCAAGCTGGGCCCGCTCCCTGCCGAACCGAGTTGCCGGTGGAGCGAAGCGGAGCTGGCAACTTGGTTTGGTGGAAGAGCGGGCCCAGCTTGTCTTCTCCGTCATCAGCTCAATCTTCAGTTGGGCCACCTTTGAAGAGACGGGTTCGTCAAGGAAATCATCAGCATCAGAGTTTTCCCCCTTTGCTGAAATAAAAGAAAAAGGGTGAAAATGAAAAATTATGCAATTGGAAAAACGTTACATTTAACGAAAATACGTACATTTGTTAGACTCTGCTGAACCCCCGGGACAATCAGCATCAACAACGGTGACAGGAATTGTGCTGTCGTTGTTGATGAGAGATTCTGCAATGGAGGCGTTGTCCACGGAGATGACCTTGTCTAAGGATGTGGTCTCTGTGGAGAAGGTCTCGGTGGAGCTGGTCTCTGTGGAGGTCGTCTCTGTAGAGGTGGTCTCTGTAGAGGTGGCCTCTGTGGAGGTGGTCTCGGTGGTTGAGACGGTCTCGCCCGAGACGGTATTTGCAGAGACGGTCTCGCCCGAGACGGTATTTGCAGAGACGGTCTCGCCCGAGATGGTATTTGCAGAGACGGTCTCGCCCGAGACGACATTTGCAGAGACGGTCTTGCCCGGGACGTTATCTGTGGAGACAGTCTCGCCAAAAATAGGTTCGCCGGAGACCGGTTTAGCAGGGTTTGTATGCATGGCGATGGTCTTCACCCCGTCAGATTTGTCATTCACGGCCGTTTCAACTGAAAACAAGAAAAGACGAATTGGACTTTTTCCGGGACTCCTTGTTTTCATTTTAGAAACCGATGAGAGAGAGAGAGAGGGGGAAAACAAGGTCAGCAAGATTCACACAGTTACCTTATTAGCCCGACCGTCCTCCCGCCTCCCCTCCCACACCCCGCCGCCGCTGCATCACGTTCCGCAGGTAGCGAGCGACGACCGCGCAGAGCGCGAGCGACGCGGGCCGGCGCGGGCCCCACCATCCTCGCCCCTTCCCCTCCCCGCCCCCGCTGCATCACGTTCCGCGGGTAGCGAGCGGCGCGGGCGGGCGCGGGCCCCACCATCCTCGCCCCTCCCCTCCCCCTCCACGCTGCCGCTGCATCACGTTCTGTGGGTAGCGGGCCCCAACCGCGCAGAGCGCAAGCGACGCGGGCCGGCGCGGGCTCCACCGTCCTGGCCCCTCCACCCCCCCTCCCCACCACCACTGCATCACGTTTCGCGGGTAGCGAGCGAAGACCGCGCAGGGCGCGAGCGACGTTGGCCGACGCGAGCCCGACCGTCCTCCCCTCTTCCCTCCCACTCCCCGCCGCCGCTGCATCAGGTTTCGCGGGTAGCGAGCGACGACCGCGCAGAGCGCGAGCGACGCGGGCCGGCGCGGGCCCCACCATCCTCGCCCCTCC
>NW_026267604.1:38670-39042 GCF_000697945.3 Frankliniella occidentalis | reverse complement strand
AGCGCGAGCGACGCGGGCCGGCGCGGGCCCCACCGTCCTCGCCCCTCCCCTCTTCTTCCCCGCCGCTGCTGCATCACGTTTCGCGGGTAGCGAGCGACGACCGCGCAGAGCGCGAGCGCCGGCTACGCGGGCCAACGCGGGCCTGCACGGGCCTACGCAGGACCACCCTTTCACACTCTCGCCAGTCTTCCCCGCTGGTGCTGGTCGCGAGATCCTACGCCGCGGACGGCTCGTTCTTTCGCCCAGCACCTGTGGCAGGCCTACGCGCGGCCGCAACACCTATCGAGGATTGTCGGAGGGGTGCGTCTTATCATCCCCTAACACAACCTATCGAGGATTGTCGGAGGGGTGCGTCTTATCATCCCCTAACAC
>NW_026267604.1:31898-34200 GCF_000697945.3 Frankliniella occidentalis | reverse complement strand
GGGTGTCAACACGTTCGCCTGGATCCGCCCCTGCCGGGAGGTGGGAGGGGTGGACTCTCGCCAGGTCTTAACACGTTCGCCTGGACCCGCCCCTGAGACGGGTGTCAACACGTTCGCCTGGACCCGCCCCTGCCGGGAGGTGGGAGGGGTGGACTCTCACCAGGTCTGAACACGTTCGCCTGGATCCGCCCCTGTGGGGAGGTGGGCGTCCGGCCGGCCGATCGCCAACATGCATGCTTAAGTGTATGGAGCTTTCAAATTTTCGCGCTGCGCTCCGCGCGCCCTCTAGCGCCCTGGTGGCGCGGGCCGGAGGCGGCAGTTACCGTGGTTACCGGGGGTGGAGGGGGGGTGACGGCGGCGCCGCCGCCAGCGTCCCGCCCGCCGCCCGCCCCAGGGCTCATTCGCCTGTTACGCAACGCCCCGTCCTCGTTGTTCGTCGTATTAGCCACCAAGCCACCAGCATGGACTTGATCAAGGCGGCCTACGCGGGGGACTCGTCGTTGGAGGAGGATGGTTTCTCCCTCTTCCATGACTCGCTCGTGGAGGAGCTGAATATGGTGAGTACAGTGAAATCCTTGTGTTCGCCGCCATCCAGTTCCTCGAGTCCGATCGTTGTCGCCGTGGAGCTACCGAAGTTCGTTATTTTTTCGCGCGTCGAATCGACCGGTGAGTCTGTGTTATACATACTAGCACTTTGGTGTTCGTGTACGCTGTTTCTTTAGCCTGCACCTTTTCTCTAGAATCACGAGTGCTCATGTATCGCAGTCCGTATGATATTTCTTGTTCGCACCTAACCTAGAAGCTTGTGCTGACGTGTCTCGCGCTCGTGCGCTGTAAATACTTCTCTATGCTATGTTTTCTCATGATTTGTGTCTTTTTAATGTATGAATTGTGTACGAGCGAGTGTGCTTTTCTTGTGGTGCGTGTGCCTTAACCTCTCTTGAGCGGCGCTTCGCGCCAAAACTGTTGCCTGTGCTCTTGTGTGTGATTGCGTCATAGCTCGGTGAATGCTCAAATCATAAAATTTCGTCCATTTATTTGGTGATTTCACTTGGCGTCGCGGTGGGCGTCCGTTTTAGGCCCCCGCCAGAATGGCCCGCCGCCGCCGCGGGCCTTTGTTCTTTCCCGCTCTCGTCCCTCGAGCGTTCGCAGAGGGCTGAGAGAAAGGAGGTGATGCAATCGTCAAATGAATGGTTGAATTTTGGCTTAAAATAGTGATCGAAACGATTTTGTGTCATTCCCTGCGTCGCAACACGTCTGTTCCTGTCGGTGTTGGTCGTGGAGGGGAGGGGGAGGGGAGGCGTCTTCTCGGAACTCGCCGGGGCGACCGTGGGAAGGGAGCAGCGCTGAGCGCTCGCCTGGGCGGGGCCCTGATTCGTCTCGAAGGACATCGATGTCCTGGTGGGCAGTGCACCCACCCTCTCGTCATGATCTTGGAGCAGGTCGTGCTCGCCAACGGGGCACGCCGTCCAAGTCCTCGACCTGCGGGCGGCTCGCGCCCGGTGCTGCGCCCGGTGCTGCGCCCGGTGCTGCGCCTGGTGCCGTGCCTGACGACGCCTGCGCTGTCTGCGCGCGCGCGTGTGTGTGTGTGTGCATGGGCATGTGTGCGTCGCGCGCCCTACCGTTTTGGGCGTGCACATTTGGTGATCACAAACTAATATCCGTTTGTGACCGTCTTTTTCAGGAGTATGACATGGTGTGTGTGGGCCCGGAGGCCGCCTCTACCCCCCGCAGCCTTCCCGCGACGCCACCGGTGAGCCCGCCTCCACCCAGCCCTGAGGTGGCCGCCGTGCAGCAGGCAGCTGCGGCACCCCAGGAGGCCGAGCCGGCCGTTGAGGTGAGCGTGTGTGTGCGTGTGTGTGTATGTGCGCGCGCGTTTGTGTTTTCAGCTCCTAAACCAAGTTGTTCATGTTCCGGGCGTGTGTGAGGGTGCGCACAGCAGCCGTGCCACCCCCCACCCCCGCGGCCAGGCAGGCCATGGGTGCTGCAGCGCCAGCTCCCGCGCAGGTCATCTACGCGTTCCTTCCGCCGCCCCAAGCTCGAGGCCAACTGGAGCAGGTCGTGGCTGCTATCCCCCCACCCCCCGCACCGGCCGAGGCCCAATTGGTGAGTTTCAATGGTGTTGTAAGGAGTTGTAACTTGTATGGACTTGGAAAAACTAACCATGTCTTTTTGATTACGGATTGATCCACTATCCCTGCGGGGCCGAGGGAGAGGTGGCCGGGGAGCCCGAGGGAGAGGTGGCCGGGGAGCCCGTGGTGGTGGACATGGAGGAGACCATGCAGCCCGAGGAGGCCACGTA
>NW_026267604.1:23781-27128 GCF_000697945.3 Frankliniella occidentalis | reverse complement strand
CCCCGCCACCCAGCCCTGAGGTGGTCGCTGTGCAGCAGGCAGCTGCGGCACCCCAGGAGGAGGCCGAGCCGGCCGTTGAGGTGAGCGTGTGTGTGTGTGAACGTGTGTGTGTGTGCGTGTATGTGCGCGCGCGTCTGTGTGTTCAGCTCCTAAACCAAGTTGTTCATGATCCAGGCGTGTGTGAGGGTGCGAACAGCACCCGTGCCACCCCCCACCCCCGCGGCCAGGCAGGCCATGGGTGCTGCAGCGCCAGCTCCCGCGCAGGCCATGTACGCCTTCCTTCCGCAGCCCCAAGCCCCAGGACAACTGGCGCAGGTCGTGGCGGCCATCCATGCACCACCCGCTCCGGCCCAGGCCCAGTTGGTGAGTTTTCAATGCTCTTGCAAGGGTTGTAACTTGTGTTGAGGTGAAAGACTAATGTTGTATGTTCTCGATTACAGATTGATCCACTACCCCTGCGGGGCCGAGGCCGTGGAGGCCATGCAGCCCGAGGAGGGCGTGGAGGCCCTGCAGCCCGAGGAGGGCGTGGAGGCCCTGCAGCCCGAGGAGGGCAAGGAGGAGGACAGGCAGCCCGAGGAGGGCGTGGAGGAGGACAGGCAGCCCGAGGAGGGCGTGGAGGAGGTGTAACGTGTACTGTGGGTTTTCCCTCCAGGCCTGCCCGGAAGTCGTGGGGTATCCTCTCGTGAGAGGAGGCGATACCCCATGCGCTGGCGGGTCTGGCGGGTTCGGCTCGGCGGCGATCTGTCGGCTGCTGGGTTCGGTCCCCCCCTCCCCGCACCTCTCCCCTCGGTCCAGCCAGCTGCCGGCTGAGAGAGCGTGGCCCTCTTTTGCGGGACAGCGCCGTGGAGTGCGGAGCTCGAGGCTTGCCGATTTTCGGCTGCGCTATTGCGCCCAGATTTCTAACACCCGTTGTGCCGGCGCGCTTGCTACCATCTGTATTGCTCGGTGAGTTTTCAAAGTGTGCCTCAACTCGACTCGTCCTTCGTGCTGTGTGGGCGGAATGTTCATTGTGCGTGTGTATGTTTCTCACTTTCCAGGGTGTTGTTGTGCGATGCACATGGCATTTTGAGTGACGTTCGCTCGTTTTCTTTCTCCTTCGGGAGCCTGCGGCCGCATGGCTGAGTGCGCCGTTTATTCGGCTTGTTCCTCTTGTGAGAGTGACCGCGTGATGGCCGGCTAGGCCCATTGAGCAGCCGTCCCGGCGATGGCGCCGCCACGAGTCCGGGTCAGGGCGCCGGTCCGCCAGGGCCGGCGGGCCCCTAGGACGATGCAGTTCTATCTAAAGTAAGCTGATTTCACTCCGCCTCTCCCGCTTCTCGGCGTCATCAATTATGCCTCATTGTTGGTCTGTTTAGTGTCTATATATGACGTCAACAATAGTAGAGACCTGGAAATTGTTCTGGAACCTGATTGTTTTAGTGTTCAGAGTTACTTGTGTGGGGGGGCACTCGCGAGCGGCGGCGGCCTGCGGGGGCTCTCGGTAGGCTAGGCTAAGTGCGTCATGCTTCGTGGCGTACTCAGTCTGCCGAGGTGTCCCCAGGGCTGTCTCCGGGCGTGAGGGCTTCCCCCCGTGAGTGCGTAATTTTTCTATTCTATTTGGAGCAAATTCAATGATATTTTGTACGGTGTCTCACCGTTGTTAACCTAGTTGTTACCTTGGATTCTATGATGAAGAGATATGATCTTTTTCTCTCATTGATTGTCAGAGTTATATCTATATATATTGTGATTGTCCTTGCCAATAAACCTTATTGATTTTATCTATCTTGAACACTGTCGTTTTGAGCTGGTTTGTTTGGAGGGGATTCTCCCCTGGCGCCCTATAAAAGTAAAATCCTGCAATCCACGCCACTCTACCATTTTCATGCACTCTTGTGGTCGACCTAGCTGGCCGGTGCTGCATTTTCTACCTTTATAATTTTGGCAAAGTTATAATTTGGCGCCCAACGTGGGGCCTAACGCAGTTGTTCACTTTCAAATTCAATTATATAACTCTGTAACTTCAATTTCATCCAGTACTGATACTAGTGGTTTTTATTTCAGCTTGTTTAGAGTATTGTGTTTTGTGTGTGCGCACTTAGTGGTGGTGCCGGCTGGTATGGCTGCATAGCCATTCTTTTCTTTGGGAGAATTAATCACTTCTGTAGCTAGCCAGCTGTGATTGGTTTTTGTTTTTCTCCTACTTTTCCTATAATTAACTTTTTAAAGATGGTTTCTCCTATTCCTTTGGGCGATAGTATTCTCAAACGCCTTTATGCTCAAAATAATTCCTTGTTCGACCCGCTTAGCAAGACTTTTTGCGTAAGTGGGCAAACGGTCGCTGAGCTGTACTCCCTGGTCCGCGAAAACTTTGTGTTGCTGAAAGGCCGCAGGGTCACCATTATGATAGGAACCAATGATGTCCTGAAATGTACATCCCACCATCAAATTAAAATCTCATTGCGTTCCTTGCTTCGGTATTTGTGTAGACTGAAGTGTGACGTGTCTCTGTGTGAGTTGCCTCCAGTACCTAGACTGGGGCGTAAGGCCAACGCCTGCCAGTCTATCAGCGAACTAAATAGGTATATTGCATCGTTTGGACCAGGGGGCAATTTAAAAATAATAAACATTTTTAACCAATTTTGTAAAGGAGAAACAATAGCTTGCCATCTCTTTGAAAGCCATATAGGCCCAGCCCGGCGCACCGACCTGGTTCATCCAAACAAGGATGGCCTTGCAATAATACTCCTGTCTATGGAAGGAGTCTAATTGGTGTATAGCTATAAGTTTTTTATTTTTTTTGTTATAAACTTAGCTATCGTTGCGGATCGTTTCCGCCGCCTCGGCACGGGCCACAGCGGACTATGGGAAGCGGTCCGCAACCTTCTATTGCATTTTGCTAATATTTTTCTGCTCCTGTAAATTCCAGTTGATGCGACGGTGGAGAGGGAGAGGCGTGAGAAGAGACCCTTCGGGTTCTTCTATTTTTCAACAATTTTTCAACTTTCTGCGTTCGTGGCGGCAGTCATCGTCATCGGGACGGCGGCTGCGCTTATTTTTTCTGCTTTTCGCATAATCTTCAATTTTCCTGCTACACTACGTCCGGTGAGTGAGAACCTACATCATGCCTTTGACATTCCAAAACAGGCTTAGGGCGGACGAGTTGAGGTACGAGGTGGGCGTGCGCGGCACGATCGCGCAGGATGGCGCTACTGTGGATCGGCTCAGGACGACGCTGAATGCGCTCCTGGCCGAGGAGGAGAGGGGTGTGGAGCTGGGTGACGCTCTGCTCCCACTTAATTTTGAGGAGGAGGCTAGCGTGATGGACGCGAAGCTCATGGAGCTTGCAACTGCTTTGGAGCTGCTAG
>NW_026267604.1:22557-23729 GCF_000697945.3 Frankliniella occidentalis | reverse complement strand
GTTGATCCCTCAAATGCATTGCAAAGCATATTGTACATGCCAGCCTCATTTATTTGAGCAAAATCTTTACTGTGTGGCAGACAGAAATTTTTTATATGAGTGAGCAAGTCAGAGAAGCCTGAATTTGCTTGGAAACAGAGTGTCTCACACTCCGCCAAGTACATGAGCATCATGTTGCAACCCCCTCTACAATAGAGACCAGGGTTTGACTGTTGGAACTCCAAATTTCAATGAGCTTCTCTTCATCAATTTTTTTTTTCTTTGCACAAATTCAACCTGCAAGTCAGAAACCAATAAGACAGAGTAATGAGTCACTTTTGTTCCCTTTAAGTGAGTATGGTGTGACCGAGGATGTTGAATTGGACCAAATTGATTGAATTGTGTTTGAATTACTTCTGAATTGTTTTTAATTAAATTGAATTGGTTAGAATTGGGCAAAATTAGGAGTGAGCACCTAACAGGGGAGCCATTCATCCCTCGGGTGTGACACATTCCCCAGCGCATTAGTATACTCACAGGGATTGGAGTTGCTCCTGCAAATCCGCTGTATCACAATTTGGGGTGTACCCCATGGGAACAGAATGGGCTATCTACGTGGACTCAACGTGTACTACGTGGATGCATACACGTAGATCTATCCCTTTAGCCTCAAGGTGGATTCAACGTAGAACTCGAGTCGACTGAACTATGGAGATTATTCACCGTGCAGTCCACGTCGATTTGTTACTTGCCACTACCTCTCGATGTTTATACATCTGATCCACGTAGACGTAAACTAGACGGTTTTTAGCTATGCAAAATATGTCGTTTCCACGGAGATGTATCGTTCTTTTGTCAATGTCTATTCGTCTACGAGATATGTACATAGATCAACGTATGATGTGATCTACATTGATGCGTCACCTTCACATCTCTTCTTCATTTTTGTTGATCTAGGAATGTGGGCGAAGAGAGGCTCTGTCGACATCGACGCAACGTTCACTAATCATTACGGTCTTGTACATCTCTCATCAATATATGCGTTTTCGAACATGGTCCTTTCGCATAGCATTCACATAATGTTCTCATCAGGTTTGAAACTGATGATGTCCAATAACTTGGTTCCCACTATGGTCTAGACATTTTGAATGTTGCACTCGTAGAATCCATGTGGATGCAACGTGGTTGAGATA
>NW_026267604.1:18545-22507 GCF_000697945.3 Frankliniella occidentalis | reverse complement strand
TTTTCCAAATGGAATCTGACCTTCTCTGGTGAGGAAGGCACGAGCGTTCTGAGTTTCATCCTTGATCTGGAAGAGAAGGCCGAGAGTCAGGGCGTAGATCCCAGGTTTTTAATTAAAGGCGCTACAGAGTTTTTCAAGGGCCGGGCCAAAACATGGTACCGGTCGGTGAAAGATCAGATTGACTCGTGGGACGAGCTTAAAAATTTTATGAGGACAGAATTTTTGCCTCTGGGTTACCTAGACAATTTGTGGGAGGAGGTCCGGAATCGCAAGCAAGGCGAGACGGAGACCATGGGGGCCTATGTCGCCAACATGTCGATGCTTTTTGAGAGGTTGTCTGAGATGGGCCCTGTGAGGGAGGAAACTAAACTAAACATCATTCTGAAGAATCTGGCTCCATTCTATGTAGACGGTATCGGTCTAACCCCTATTTTGTCGATCGCCCACCTGAAGAAGTTAGGACGGGAGCTGGAGAACCTTCGTTTTCGGATGGAGCGCTATGAGCAATCCTCCCGCTCGAAGTGCCCTCTCATGGAACCTGAGTTTGCGTTCCATGGCAAGGGAAGGGCCAGGGCGTCTGCGGTGAACGCAGTGGAAACGGACGAGCCTGAAGTAGCTGCGTCCGGCTCCGAGCCCCAGCGGAGGACTCGTGCCCCTTTCACTTGTTGGAGGTGTGATAAACCTGGCCACGGGTATCGTGAGTGCCAAGCGAAAGGGGATTTCGGGAAATTCTGCTGGGGTTGTGGTAAGAAAGGAGCAGTGAAGGATAGTTGCTCGGTTTGTAAGGCGCGAAGGGAAGAGCGCGAGAAGGAGCGGTCCGAGGATGATAAGGAAGATAAGCCATATAGTAAATGGACAGGAAAAAACCTGTGGTAGGGCCTGCCCGGGGCAGGGTTGGTCCTAAGAAGAGAGTGAGGAGAAATTATAAGGCCCCCAAAGAATTATTTGTTGATTTTATAGATTTAGAAACAAAAGCTGACGGTAGACTCTATTTACCTATTGAGATTCAGGGCAAGGCTGTGACGGGCCTAATGGATAGTGGAGCCACTAGATCCTGTGTAGGAAAAAGGGGGTGGGCCAAGTTGTCGGACACTTCTTATATGGGAGCTACGGAGTGGAAGAAGCTAGAAGAAGCGGGAGTAAAGTTGAAAGACTCTCCTATTGATTTTATTAAAGTCGCGAATGGGGAGCGGTGTCCGGTGTCGGGACAACTAAATGCACTCGTAGAGGTGGGAGGGGTAAGGAAAGTAATGTCCTTTTTAGTAGTGCCTTCCCTTCCTCACGAGCTTATCCTTGGAATGGACTTTTGGAAAGCATTTGGTATAATTGTCAATGCGTCAGACAATAAATGTACGCTCACTCGGCCGACAGGGGAAATCTCTGTCGACGCCGTGGTGATTCCCCAGGACGGTCTTGACGTCCAACAGCGCGAGGCGCTGCAGGGTTTGGTAGATAAATTCCGCCCGACTCTGGGCCGTCCGGGTTTAGGGTGCACTTCCCCTAGTGACCCACAGGATCGACACCGGGGATGCCGCCCCCGTTCGGCAACGCTGTTACTCGTACTCCCCTAAATTGATTGAGGCTTTGCATTCAGGATTGGAGGATTGGCTTCAGAAGGGCGTAGTTGAACCCTCGCGGTCGCCTTGGGCATCTCCTGTCCTTTTAATTAAGAAACCGGATGGCTCCTATCGCTGGGTCGTCGACCTGCGCGCCATCAACCGGTTGTCTAAGGGTGATTCATACCCTCTCCCGAAAGTAACCGATATTCTTGATCAGCTCCGCGATGCGCGGTTTATTTCGTCGATAGACCTCACTTCGGCCTACTTCCAAATTGCCCTAGAGGAAGAAAGTAAGGAAAAGACAGCTTTTATTATCCCTGGGAAGGGGCTGTTCCAGTTCACTCGGATGCCACAGGGGTTGAATACCTCTGCGGCGACGTGGCAACGTTTTATTGATAGAGTGCTGGGAGAGGATCTAAAGCCGAATGTGTTCGTGTATCTTGATGATATAATTATTGTGGCACCCACTTTTGAACAGCACACAGTCGTCTGGAGGGGGCAGAGTTGACCATTAACTTTGATAAAAGTAAATTTTGCCGCGAAGAATTGAAATACTTGGGGTACGTCGTGAACAAGGACGGGCTGCAGGTGAACCCTGAGAAGGTGGAGGCCATATCTAAACTCCCCCAGCCACGATCTGTGACTGCTCTCAAGCGTTTTATTGGAATGGCGTCGTGGTATCGGCGTTTCGTTGCAAATTTCGCGTCAATTATGTCCCCCCTCCATGAATTAACGAAGAAAGGCGTTAAATTCGATTGGACAGCTGATTGCCAGATTGCTTTTGAATCAATAAAAGCTAAGCTAGCGTCAGCCCCCGTTTTAGCCTGCCCTGATTTCTCTAAACGCTTTGATTTGTTCTGCGACGCGAGCGGGGAGGGCCTGGGGTGTGTACTCTCCCAGGAAGGCCACGTCATCGCGTACGCGAGCCGCGCGCTCACGAAGGCAGAGCGTCGGTACTTCCCCACTGAGCTCGAGTGCCTGGCGGTGTTGTGGGCCGTCGAGAAGCACCGGTGCTACTTGCAAGGCTATTTTTTTCATGTCATTACGGATCATGCCAGTTTGTTGTGGCTGGACAATTTGAAGGATCCGGTGGGGCGTCTCGGTCGTTGGGCTGTGGGGTTGCAACAATTCAATTATAAAATTTTCCACAGGAAGGGGTTGGAGCACCAGGCCCCTGATTGTTTGAGTCGGGAGCCTTTGCCTTATGCGGGAGAGTCCGTGGATTTGATTTGTGTGTCTGAGCCTAGTACCGACCCTTGGTACGTTAAAATGCTCCGGGAGGTTCGGGAAAAGCCTGGTAGTTATCCGCTTTGGAAGGTCGAGGGTGACCAATTGTTCAAGTGGGTCAATATTGGCAAGAGGCCTTTTCAGTATAACCGTGTCCTGCCGGCGGAGTTGCGCGAGGCCGCGCTCCGCGAGTCGCACGACGAAGAACTCGCGGCTCACTTGGGGGTTAATAAAACATTTTTTAAATTGAGGGAGTATTATTATTGGCCGGGGATGGATAAGGACGTCCGCCGTTATGTGCGCCGATGCGCTGTGTGCCTTCAATATAAAGTGCCTCAGGTGAAGCCTGCGGGGGAGATGGGAAAACAGAGGAAGGTAGATGCTCCCTTTCAAATTATTGCTTCCGATCTGATGGAATTTCCGCGGTCTTCGCGTGGGCATAAGTATCTGGTGGTTACCACCGACTTGTATTCCAAGTACATTTGGTTACGGCCCCTCCGTAATGCCACCGCCACTACCGTTATTAATCATCTCTTGGAAGATGTCTTACTAAAATATGGGGTCCCTGGGACTTTGGTCTGTGACAACGGGGCGCAGTACAAATGTAAGGAGATGACAGACTTTTGTGAGAAATTTGGGATTAAACAGTTGTTTAACTATCCCTACCACCCCCAGGCGAATCCGACAGAGCGAATGAACCGTGTTTTAAAGACTATGATCGCCTGCTATGTGAAAGATAATCACCGGGCGTGGGATAAGAATCTTCATTTCTTTTCTAACGCGGTTAATACCGCTAAACACGATGTGACAGGATATTCGCCTCATGAGATTTTATTTGGTTCCAATTGGCGGACCCATGGGTCCTTTAAAGCTGTCGAGATCCCAGATGGGCAGTTGCCTGAGTTTGAAAGGCCGACGGTGTTACCTCAGCCGCTAGTGAATGTGCAGAATGACATTGTGACTCGATTGAGAAAAGCGTATGAGAAAAATGCTTTCTATTATAATTTACGGCGGAGGCCGGTTGAGTACAAACCTGGAGACCGAGTGTACCGTGAGAATACGGGGGTGCAATCCAATGCATTGCAGTATTTTTCGAAGAAGTTGGCGAGGAGATTTATTGGCCCGTACACTGTGAAAAGGAAGGATGGAACGAAAGGTTATATCCTAGAGGACGCT
>NW_026267604.1:5559-14450 GCF_000697945.3 Frankliniella occidentalis | reverse complement strand
TGCCAGGATCATTCTACGTCGAAACAGCGTGTAGGGGCGGACTGATCAATGTTGGTTCTACGTGAAATCTACTACCGTTTGGCACTGGATGATCGACTCGATCATCCACGTCGTGTCAAGGTGGTTCGACCACGTCCCAGCTATATGGATTCGATATGGGTGTTCCCATGGGGTACTTCCGTGACTCTTCCACTTTAGTTTGAATACGCAACTGGTGGAACTTTTTACGTGATGTGTTCAATAGTTGCAGAAGTAATTTCACTTCTATGTATGCATGTTCTCTGGCTTCTTTAAATTTGTCCTTTTTCAGGAGAAATGCAAGAAATGCTACAAGGGATTCCATTTTTCTTTGCCTTTTATTCATGTATGAATCAACACTAAAACAAAAATTAATGTGTTATTGTTATTAGAAAGTTTAACCCAAAGACATCAAAATCAAAAACCTTCTGAAAGAAAGTAAATGGACAATAATTATACTTGTACTCACACAGCTTTGTTCCAATGTGAACCAAAGTTTAGAGTCATTATTCTTTCACTTTTAGAATCACTTAGTCACTTGTATAGCAGGTAGCAAAGATGTTGTTGTTTGGGGTGTCGCTCTGGGGTTAATGACCGCCGGACCAAAACAACAACAACAACAAATGACGCGCGAGAAGAAAACACCAGACCTGGACCTGTGCTGAGCGCGCGTTTGCCGCGTTGTCTGTGTATGTTTCTGGCAACGTGAATCTTGATCTAATTGTGTTTGTAAGTGTAATAATAAATAAAACATGCCAGGTTCAGGAGGGTA
Source organism: Frankliniella occidentalis (assembly GCF_000697945.3). Classification (NCBI taxonomy): domain Eukaryota; kingdom Metazoa; phylum Arthropoda; class Insecta; order Thysanoptera; family Thripidae; genus Frankliniella; species Frankliniella occidentalis. The sequence goes on along the minus strand of NW_026267604.1, from coordinate 13,660 downwards.
CTACAAGAGGAAGTACCTTGAGGTTTCTGCCGAGCTAGAGCGGCTAAAAACCGTGATGAGGAAGTAAGTCTATTTTGGTGCATAGGTTACATTTTCCCTTGCTCGTAGTCACAATACTTGTAAAGTCAGAAAACCCTCACTATTCGATCATGATCATTTCATCAACAGTATAGATTCTCAGTTTGAACATAAATGTATGTTCTAATGTTAACCATTTTCCATCAGCTGTCAAATTATGTTGGGGAATGGCCTGAACCAGGAGCAGCAGGAAGTAGAAGTTGCTTCACGTCAGTTTCTTTTTAGGCCCCCCCAAGGGGGCCTTTCTGCTCGCGTGCGAGTGCTTCTTTTTAGGCCCCCCCAAGGGGGCCTTTCTGCTCGCGTGCGAGTGCTTCTTTTTCCTCATCCGAATTCATTAAGGTAGCGCGACTTCTGTCCTACAGATTCTAATAAAATTTCATCGAAAAATCAATCCAAAAATTAGATTTCATTTGACTATAGCCTCATTACAATCCTTCTGGCCAATTTTGAGAAAATTAAAGTTAAACATCGACATTATCACGAAAATCGGCAAAATCCTGTCAAGCCAACAATGGTTCGCACTTCTTGCATTCTTTCTGTTGATCCCTGCGACTTACATTTTCACTTAACAGTAAAACGTGTGAGACAAAAATTCAAGACCGAAAATTAAGCTTCCGAACGATATGTTCAAAATTTTCATGCGCTGTTGCAGTCAAGAACGACAGCAAGCTGAATAATATGCGACATTTACGCTTATTCTGCGTGTCTTGTTTTAAATTTCTAATGCAGTTAGTGTTGATTAAAACATGGTAATGTAAGCGAGCCGATTGTGCACCGTTCCTTAAGCTACCGAATAAGCTTTTAATCAATGCCATAAGATACGCCAATCACAACTTCTACCGATTTAAAATCAAAGCTGCACAGTTTGTTTAGAAATGGGCGTGGCTACGACAATCCTGGGTAAAGGAGGCGTGGCTTCTAACAATGATACCAACCTTTGCAAACGAACTCACTTCATGTTTTTGGATAAATTGAGTGATGTACTCTCCTCACTTTTATGTTCAACCCACGTCTAATAACTCCTTCTTTAGCGATTTCGCGTGCACTTCAGAGGTGGTTAAATGACATGTGTTTGAATAATTGTAACTATGAGTAAAAGTTGCCATTGCCGGGGAATGCCCACTAAGTAGTTTCTATAAGGCGCTTGCCTCGCTGTTGGTTTTGTTATTGTGGTGACTTCAGAACGAAGAGCCACAACACTAACCATCAAGTTTTGACGACTTCCCTCTCTTCTAATTTTGAACGCTGAAGCTATTGAAGTGATTAATTAAATGACTATTTCTTCGTATGCATACGATTGTTCGTTAAAACTTCAGGGGCCGATTAACGCGTTAGCGTTAGAATTTTTTAAATTCCTTTTTGCAAGTTATGATTCACTTGCAGTTTTCATATCTAATTCTCTTCATTCTTTAGCAGTGGCAGCTTCAACACCTCAAACTGCTGAGAGTTTTGAGGAAATAATATCTCCATCAGCTATAGCCAAGCTCACTGAGGGCAATAAGTGGGACTCTATGTCGGAGGAAGAGAGGTAATTTTGATCACTGGGCAAGCAGTTTCATCGTTCATTTGGGGATGTGCTGTGTTTGATCCAAAGAATTTATTGCAGCGTGAAGATTGACAATGTCAAGCAGGAAGCTGCAGATGAGATGACATTTTATTCAGAGGAATTCACACCAATCAAGAAACAGTAAGTGTTTATTTTCTTTTTTTTATCATTTTTTATTTATTTTAAAAAGGAGAGATTGCTGTCTAGGCAGATGTTGGTATGAGGATAGTACAAAAATCAAACTTTCAACTTTTTTTTATAGATTTAACAATAATGTTCTGAAAAATAAGAGGATGAGTTCTAATGATTCCAATAGCCCACAGTCAGCGGAGCTTGCCTCTGCTAAAAGCAAGCAAAAGCGCAACTTATTTTGTGGGAACAAAAAAAAAGGAAATAAGTTGATCTTTTCACCAGGGTAAGCATGTTTGAAACTAATATACTTAAAAAAGTGATCTTCCCTCATTTTTATCAAACATTAGGATAGGAAAAGGCTTATTCAAAATTTATTATTTTCAGCCATGTTTGCCGCCTGCCTCGGTGTGAAAAGCATCAACCTTTCTATGTTCCAAGTGTAAGTATGGTTGAATCAAATGAGTTATACAATCCCTTTTAAACCATAATGAAAACAATGCTCACTCATAGTGTTGTTTGTAAAGCATTACTTGTAAAAACTATCAATTATAGCCATGAGCAATAAGCAGATAGAAAATCTTGCTATACTTGCGGAACACTCCCCTGTCAGAAATCAAATATTCTTATCTACTTTTCTTTTTCCAGGCACGTGAGTTAGCTAAACTATCTCCAAAGAAAAGGGTTCTTGCAGGAAGAACCAAAGAGAAGTCTCCAAAAAGTACATTAATTTCTAAGTATTATTCATTAGTGCACAGTAAATGGGGATAGTTGATTTTTTGGGGTGAAAAATTTTATGTTTTTTCTGCTTGTGGGGAAATCCAAAGTTTCTTGACTGTTTGTTTTCATTTTCTGTCTTTTATCCGGTTTTGACAATCTTATTCTACAAGGAAGAAGTGGAGAAAAATTAGGGTGATATGTTCTTTTAGGCAAATTCTAAAGTAACAATAGAAGAATGATTTCAAATAAACTCCTCCTGACAAATTATACATGTACGCAGGCACGTTGCACAGATGCACCACAGGGCCTGTTATGTGAAACGTGGTCTTGCGTTTATCTTCCCAGTATTAAGAAAGGTAAAAAGCCGTTGCAACCTTCAGAAAATATGCTTTAAACTAGAAAAGACATTGCAAGCCGATCCGCAAAACACTTACTGAAGTTATTTGGACATCTTTAGGCAGATTTGAGTTTTTGAAGAGAATGTGCTTGTGCCTTTCAGGGGCCATACACTGGCAATCAAACCCATCCTTTGTTAATTTGTCATAGAGATTGTTCAGACTCTTTGAATACTTTGAAGAAACGCCATACCTAAAACAAAAGGAATGCGTTAAAAAAGGGAACTTGTTTTACAAGTTTTTAAAACGTTTTTCACTTTTTAAGGTAGAACAAGCAACTATGATGTTAAGTTAGATCAATCAATTCTTAAAACTGCAAATTACAACAAACATTTTAAAAACACCATACAATATATGAACCATTTTAACAAATAAGGTTATTTTTGCAGCCAAATACCGCAGAATATTGTCTCTTATCACTGCTTTGGCGCTCCTGAATGCAGGAAGCTGATTGAATACAAGTCCATATCCTCCTTGTGGGAGGAAAAGGTAGAAAACCTTGACCCTAAATATAAGTAGGGCGAAGTTACCCCTTCTGACGACATTTCGTTGGCCCTTACAAACCTCGAAAATGTGTCGTTTAGGGTGTTAAGGTTCCACATCTAAATTTTAAAAACAAAAATCAGTAATATTAACAGAATTGGCCTTAGGGTTCGGGGAGGATCTCTCAAAATGTGTCCTCCCTTCGGTTAATCTGATCTTAATTTTCGTTAAACACGTGGTCTAGCCTCAACTCGAGAGTAAGCTTTTCGGTGAGAGTACCAGATATTTTCGTTAAACAGTGTAAAGCGTTTTTACACAACGTTTTAAGAAAATTTTAGTTTAAAACCCGTTAAGTAGTGCTCACCTATGTTTTTTCGGTGAACAGGGTCACCTTGTTGTCGACACTGTACAATGGCTTGACGAATTCTAACGCCTTCCAGAAAACCTCATCATCTGACGTGGCATTCTCACGTACGGGTGGCAAGCTACAGGGAAAAACAACATGGAAGAAAATTGTTTGAAACATATGTCATCATGTACCTGAATTGAAAGTTGAAGACTTCGGTACCTTCCAGCCGAAAATAGGCCAGTTAATACCAAGCACTTTTCAGTTAAATCTCTCGTTTTACAAATGAATTTTTTAAAATATTAAAAAATATCACAAGCAAAAATAATGTCTTCAAGGCGTGGAAGGTGTCGGATTAAGCAGGACTGGTAAGGAAAATTCCCTCACTAGAAGGTCCCCCAAATATTTTGCAATTTTCAATAATTTCTGTGTATTTACATTCAAGTATATTTTTAAAATTGTAAAATAATAATGGGTCTTTTCTTATGAAGGGACCTACCAGATAATCCACACTCGAGTTTACCCTTTATAAAAATCATTATCAGCTGTAATTAATGTAAGTCATACTTTGTCAATAAAAGTTCAATATTAAGACACTTTTTAGACAGCCGAGGACAAAAATTATTTTTTTCTTTTTTGAGTTTGCAATCGAGGGGCACCAACTCGGAAATTTCATGCACTGTGAATATAAACAGTATTGAATATCAGTGAATACTGCTGAATATTATTGAATAGATGAATATTGTTGAATACCCTTTATATTGGTGAATACGTTTGAATACGCTGAATAGTGTTAAAAATAAGTGTAAAATTAGAAATTACAGGTAATCACAACTAGTCAATTAATTAAAATGGCCAACCTAATTAATTACTATTTTAACTTTTCCATTGAAATTTTCCAGAATATTATTGGTGTTGTTTCCTAAATTTGGAGGAGTTCTCTTTTGCCTATGGGACCAAGCAAGTCAACAGTTGAGCCAATTTTTTTCAAAGTATGCATAGAATTTTTGGGAGGCAACATTTTTAAGCTGGTCGCAAAGGTTGTCAAATGTCTCCTCTTCAGAGCAAAATCTCAAATCCTCCAATATCTCTTTCACTGCCTTGTTTTCTTTGGTAGTAGCACTTGTAAATGTGTTGGCAACATGAAAGTCACAAAGCTGAATGCAGGCATTTGGGAAAACTGTAGCAATGGCACCAGCCTCTGACCAGTCTTTGTCAATGACAAAGGTTTTCACCTGGTTGGCAACCTCTTCACCAATAGAGTCCTTAAATGCTTGCAGGACTGAGGCAACAGTAATCTTCTCCTCGTTACCAACATATGCCACACCTGCAACTCTCCCTAGCCCAGCACCGTCCCGTACCATTAAAATTGCCACTGGCATGCCATTTTTGTCAAGTTTATAAGTGTGGTCCAATAGTACTACCACACCATAATTTTTCACATTCTCTTTCATTTGCTGAGGACTGGACAAACAACATTTGCATGACGTCATCAGTGTCTTTGACTGTGTGAACTGTAGCCCCTGGATCAGCCTGTGAGATGTCAAGAAGGGTGTCTCGCAGCATCTCAGACTCACTCCTTCCACCACACGCTTCTCTCTGAAGTTTAGCCCTGTGAATGACAGCAATACAGAAGAATCTAGAGCCATTCCCAAAATATAAAACAAAAACATCTCAAGCAGAATACTTTTTTCAAAAATGAAAGGGTAGGGCAGATGTAAAAGAAGAAACACCAAAAGCATAGCAGTACAGCAAGCCATTTTAAAAACGAAGGGTAGGAAAGAAATAAAAGAAGAGAAACCAAAACCATATCAGCGAAAGTGTATTATATTGTTTTATCTGTGGTTTGCTATGTCTCGAGGAGTCATTCTCTTGGTATTCATCTCTTGTAAGATAGGTTTTATACGGGAAGGATTCACTTTACCCTTCAACAGAACATTTAATGTCTCTAAATCTCTAGGGTCAACCTTCCTATTTTCAGGAATTACATCAAATTCATCCTCGGTGCATTCATGATTGGTATGTGTTTCATCAAGCTTCGTAACTTCAAGTCCATGCTCATAAGCAATTAGCTGCAGCAAAGCTGTACATTCAATCTTCCATGTCCTATAAATTACAAAAAATATCAGTAATCACAACAATGTTGGTAAATAAACTGTGACCAATACTGGAAAGGTACTTACGCTTGATTTTGTCGTATGTGATTGCTTTTTGATGGCCTTTTTTCACCTCCGAATTTACAACGAAAAACTATATTTTTGTGAACATAATCTAATGGAAATGGGGGCTGTAGCCTAGCCACCCTTTGTTTGTTCTCATTTATAATACTAGAAGAGCTCTTAGTAACCCATACAACATTATTTTCGGTCTCATACAGTTTTAGGGCAGTTTGAAATTCCTTGAAACTTTTGAAAACCTTTCCCATATGTATAGGACTCATTGCAGACTACCTAAATAATCAAACAAAATCATCATAAGAGATAAATGCTAGTTTCTAACAACTTGCAAGTTGTAAGGATCAAGGTTAACCTCTGCTTCAGGATTTTCTAGCCCAGCAAATGAGAGATAGATAACGCAGAGTAGCGTTTAAAAATAACAAAAACAGGTGGTACTAACACTAAAAGACATGATGAAATGGTATACTTACTGAATGAGACTTACAAAGGACAGGCCGGACGGTCTTCTCCGTTAAACAGTCGTTTACACCATTACAACAAGAAAAGAGAGTTGAAAACGCGCGAAAATGCATGACTTAGCAGCTTGTGTGAACAACACTGTCAGGCTGTTCTACACAAGTAGTGAGACTTTTTACAACTTGGTTGCTGGCACAAGTCGTCTAAAGTTGTTTATGTTGTGCCTTGTGCAAATAACCGTCGTGAGACTATTTGCACAAGTTGTGTAAATTGTGGCATAATCGTTATATGCACTCCAGTAAGTTAATGGGTGGTGCGAATAACAATATCATTTTCCCAGGCACAATATTGTGCGCATATAACTAGCCAGTAAGCTCTTACCTGTTGTCACATTCATAGTGTGGTGTCTCTGACAGTTGACAGGGAGAGACTTGGTTCGGGCAGAGAGTAACGTCACAACTGGTTCCCGACTGAAGACTGGTTTATTCCTTTTCACAGGCAGTTATATACAGGTTCTCATAAAGAGAGTATCGAAAGTCAAGGTCGATACACGACATCCTACCCCCCCCCCCCCCCCCCCCCCCAAAGGGTGAAGCAGAAGATACTAAAACTTACAGACTAAAACAATGCATTGTATTAAAAACTAAGATTAAAAAACTACATAACAGAACTGACAGTCTTGAAGTTTCTAGAAAATAGGTACATACATTTTCTTAAATCATAACAGCACAATAGTGAAGACACCGTTCCATTTGATTGGTGTGAGGTGCACGAATTACTCCTTCAAAAGAAAGAAGATAACGAGTTTGGCCCAGACTGCGAACCACATAACCTTTTATTGGAGGAGATTTCTTTTGTAGCTTAATAAGCACCGCCTCCCCATCACGGAATTTTTGGACATTTGACTTGAGAACTTTCGGCAACAGACGGGACAAACTAGTATTAGGTTTAAAATTTAATAAAACATCATTCGGAGATCTGAGGGTTGTGGTGGTTGGGGTATTTCGATAAGTAGATAAAAACTTATTAACTAATTTATCACAGATGTCAATGGGGAAAACCTGCAGTTGAGTTGAGTCTTTGGCTTGGTATTCTAAAAACATTTTTTCAATAGATTTTTTGGCAATCTGGACAGATCTCTCGGCATAGCCGTTACTTTCAGGGTGATAAGCAGGTGAATGAGTTAAAATTATATCTCTAGCCGTACAGAAATCAATTAAGTCAAAACTATCAAATGGAGGACCATTGTCTGATAACAGGGTTTGAGGATCACCCCAAATGGCAAAAATAGTAGACAAGACTGAGATAACATCAGAAGCAGTAGTACGGACCATACGCTGCACATGAATCCACTTAGAAAAAGAGTCAGCAAAAAGGAAGAAATGAATGCCTTTAAAGGTGTGGAAGTCAACATGGACTCTTTGCATTGGTTCTTTAGCTTCAGGCCATGGGACGTAGTCATGAGAACGCTAAAAGTTAACAAGGGAACACGGTTGACACAAGTTACTTCTAGATTCAATATCTTCGTTTACTGAGGGCCACCACACTGAACTTCTGGCTAACATCTTCATGCGCACAATACCCGCATGACCTTCATGGAGGATTTTAATAACCTGTTTTAATAGACTTTTCGGAATTACGACTCGGGAAGCATAGAGCACACAACCTTTTTCCAAGGACAGTTGCTCACGCAACTTGAAAAAGGGTTTGACCAAAGGATCTAAAAATCGATCCCAATCAGGCCAGCCTACTTTACATTGAAGTGAAAGTT
>NW_026267604.1:1598-2134 GCF_000697945.3 Frankliniella occidentalis | reverse complement strand
TTAAACCTTGGACTAGAATGAAGAAAGACATCATACAATTAGCTTTGATAGTGCCAGAGAAAGATGTTGCCTACTTTGGCTTAGAAAAAGTATTGCAACCTCTAATTACTGAGCTGTTGACGCTTGCAGAGACAGGCCTTGTGATACGGGGTAAGTCTGTGAGAGTTGTTCCCCTCATGCTACTTGGGGACAACTTGGGTACCCATACCACTGCTGGTTTTCTTGAAAACTTTTGCTCCTCAAAGTACTTTTGCCGCTATTGTGAGGAAAGCAGGGATGAATGGCGCTCAAGATGGTTGTCTGACCTAACTGACAGCAAGGATGAAGAAGATTCAGATTCTGATTCTGATTCTGATGAAGATGAGGAGGAGGAGAAGGGGGAAGAAAAAGAAGAAATCTGTGCAAACTATGAAATTTTCCCTGTAGCCATTGATTTTGATGGTGAGTTTGATAATAATTTACCTACCCCAAATGCTCCCTACTGCAATGCACCTATGAGAACCATAGAATCACATGAAAAATCTATTCAGGCCTTG
>NW_026267604.1:0-407 GCF_000697945.3 Frankliniella occidentalis | reverse complement strand
GCAACAGTATCACAGACAACAAGAATAAGTTGAACTGGAGGCTGGGATGGAAGTGCGACAGAGACAGACAATTGTCCAAAGACTTTGATTGAACCGGAAACTGAATTCAATACAAAAGGTGAAGGAGACAGGGAGTATGATTTAAGAAATTTTGAATAGACAGCATAACTCACAACTGTAACTCCAGCACCTGTGTCGACTTCCATCTCCAACTCAATTCCATTGACAGACAATCTGACTAATACTGGTGGACTTTGACTGACATGATTCAGAAAGATTACTTGTACTGGTTCCTAGAAACAAGACATTTGACTTGAGAACTTTCGGCAACAGACGGGACAAACTAGTATTAGGTTTAAAATTTAATAAAACATCATTCGGAGATCTGAGGGTTGTGGTGGTTGGGG
>NW_026267603.1:167305-180633 GCF_000697945.3 Frankliniella occidentalis | reverse complement strand
CCCCCCCCCAGCTTCCTCCTCCAGTCTCTCTCACTCTCGCTCGCCATTCCTCCCTATCTCTCTCTGGGGGCTCAGATCCCGAACCGGCCATCGGCCATGCGGTCTCCCACAAGTGCTGCCGGAAAACTCGTGAAAGATAGGGCATTGAGTGGGAACATCGAAACTAGTGTGTAAAACGAGTAAGGTACTCCGGGCTTTTTTGTGCCATTTGTGCGTAAAGGGGACGGGGAAGGGGACCCGACCGGCATCCGCATCAACGGAGGCTGCGACGCGCCGTGCTCGCTAAGTCCCAATTGGCAGAGCGCATCCGCTGAGAGAGGGGCAGGGGAAAGGGGGAAAAAAGAGAGAGAGGAACAGGCTGTGAGGGAGGGGATCAGGGAATTGGAGGGGGTGGAGGAGCACTCTGTCCGGAGTCTCTCAGGTCAAAAGCACTAGATTTTCTTTACGTTGCCGTCGTATACTGCTTTAGTTCAGTTTAGTGCATTGATGGGGGAGGTGTTTCAGGGTTTTCTATGCCACCCTTTATTCCATTAGAAAGCCATTGCGGGCGAGAGAGATAGAAATACAGCCCAGACTCTATGGTCGTTTCATGCAGTAGCACCAACAGCATATTGTCCAACAGTTATGAAGGATCCAAAAAAAAGAATTAAGAATGGGTATGTTTTCGAATAAATCAGCATGAACGATTTGAACATCAAAATATTCCATCATCCCCATGTTCAAAGGACTTCTGAGCTAAAAATAAATTTGATTAGAGAAAAACACTACAAGGTCAGTTTCAGGCCATGATGACCCTGGGTAGTGCATTACTAAGCAGAGAAAGCTGAAGAATGATTTTTTTTTCATGGGGTTTTTGAGTAATCCGTCTCTCTTTTTTAAAAGGGAATGTAGAACATTTTATATTTTTCTTACTTATAATAATTCAACAAAAAATAAACACATACACTCAAATTCAGATACAACAATTATTTCTCTTTTGTAACAGTAAAAATAAAAACAAATGATTGAAAGCAATTTTGGTATTACAAAATTACTTACAGAGGATACAGGTGGAAAATACAGTAATATTAGATGACAAGTGACAAACAATTTGTTTCCTTATCACATCTACTGATGATCAAGTGGTTCTGATAATGATTGAATAAAAGAACTTCCATTGATCAATTTGGTGGTCCCGATTAAAAACTCAACATTTGCTGTAAACAAAGAAAACAGAAGCGGAGATCAGAATTAAATAAAAACTGGTAACAACATTGAAGTCAAAATACCAGTTAAGATAACAAAATTGGCTTACTATCAGAAACTTCTTGCTGTGAAAGAAATCGTAGTGCGGAAATTTCTGCAAATGTGCAACCGCCAACGAAGAACACAAGTACAACTTTGGGACTATCACTTGGTGGAACAGGTAGTGCAGACCCTACAATCATTTTAAAAATCCACATTATGTTAGTATGATTTTGAATTATTTTTTAAGGTAAGGATTCAGAAATAATTAAAAGACACAGACCAGAGGGGGATGTCTGTAATTCATCAAATGCTGGGCTTGGCAAGAGACCTATGACATCCTGAAGAGCTCTTGACCCATTTGGTCTTACAAGGTGTTGAACAAGGCGAATGCTAAGTGGAGCATACACACTGTGAACATAACTTATATCAGTAGGTGATGCTTCATCATTGTCCTCAACGGTTAGTTTAAGGGCTTTCCTAAGAACTGTGTACGGCCGTTGATTTTGCTGAAAGTGGTTTTGCAGTTTAGCAAGGAATGAATAGTTTATTTATGAAATAATAAAACACATAAAAGAGAAACTGACCTGCAAGCGCAAGAGGCCCACTTGTTCCAAGTTGCAGAGAGTTAGGGCATGATGAAAGCCATAAGTTTGAAGAATTTCTCTCTTATAATATTCCAAAACTTTGGAACGGAGGCCACTGTTTGTAAGAGCCTGCATGCAAACTAATCTCAGAACCTTGAAAAGAATTTCATGTGTTAGTAAGTTTTTATAGATAGATATTAAATGCAAGTCAGACAAAGAAACAAAAATAAAAAAATTGTACTTTAATAAGAGGTTCTTTGCGGTCTATGCAATCTTCTATAAATGGATGAGCCTTGTCAGTATCAATTCCATTCATCAGTTCCTGTTCAGTTTGCAGTGCTTCTAAAAACTGATGGGTATCTGTAACTTTCTTCACCAACTCTGCAATAGTTGTATCTAAAACAAAAACATTTCAGTGACAAAAAGATGAAAAATATTTTAAATTCAAATGCAAAACTGACTGATTTGGATATATAAAAATTTAAATTAACTAACGATAAGCTAATGACTGTTTGTTTGCCATCATAGAGGGTAATCTTGAAACGAATAGTTTCATTTCCTGTACAGTCTTGTCTCCATGTCTCTCTTCGAATTGGTTAGATATTTGTCTGGCTTTTCTGCTCAATGCAGGACCGACAGCACTAAAATTCTTGTCTCTGAAGAACAGAAGAAATACACTCCATCAGTAAATCATAAATGGATAAAAATATTAAGAGAGAGAAATATGTCAGGAATTGAAAGGTACCTTATTTCGGCAAATAACTCCTCTCCAGAATTTAGAATAATGTCTTTTGTATCTGCTGTGTATGGGGTATTATCATTTGATGAACTAAAATGCTCTGCTGGTAGTTTTACTGTGTCTGCAAAGATATTGAGTTCCTTAGTAGTGCTAACCATCAAAATTAGTATTTTACTTCATTTTTACAGCTAGACGGATGAGAGGCAACTTACTGTTTTGAATACCAAATATCTCATCAATGAGCCCTTCATACGTCAACTGAGTAGCCAGGGGCGTGAGTAGATCCACAGACCTATCTAAAATAATGACTTGATCTATTTGTGATGGGGCAATGCTGGAACTAATAGATGGCCATGGACAGTCATAAAGATGTAAGATTACAAGATAATTAAATATCATTCCATAACGTATAACAATTTTACCTGGAAGGATTCTGGCAGCTTGACTGCTCCAATGAGAGACGTTTCAAGAAATCAAACACCTTTTGAGCTGCAGGTCCAATTCCCGTAACTCGAGGTATAATACCATACAAGGACTGAAGTGAGAGTAGTCCTTGTGCAGCCTGATGGAGTGTTGTCGGATCACTTTCCAAATGAAACTCCTGATCATGAGGTAAAAGACAAACAATGAAACATCAAAACAAATTCAAGTAATATTGAAAACTTGGATGATGTTTAACTGATATTGGAAATCACTTTTACCTTGAAAGTGGTTGGAATTTCCATTGAAACCAAGTCATTGTCAAATGGAAATAGATGCCAAGGCAGTTCTTCAAGATTTCCTTCAAAATTACCTAGAACGCCTCGATCCTAAAAACCATTGTTTGATTGTGAGCCACAACAAACAAAACATATTATCATATCATATTGACCACAAAACTAAAATTTGGACTTCACAAATGCATACCTCTAGCCTCTTTTTACATAAGAAGGTAACTCTTGGGACAAAAAATATATGGAAGTCCTTGCGAGAACGCTTCACTTCGCTACAGGAAGGCAAATGAATTTTAAAATATGACATATAAGATTCATATCTTTAAAAAAATATTTTATTTATGTGTCGTACTTACTTGTGAACATTGTCCGCAACATGATCAATAAAGCGAAGTTGGGGACGGATGATAAATACTATGTTTTCCGAATTGCTGTTTGGTAATTGTCCGGGATGTAAGTGGAAAATAGTTTTAATGTTGTGTTCTTTAAGCATAGGCTTGTTTGCAACCAGCCCCATGACTGAACCAAGAGCTCCATCGGTGACAATGTCCTACAATTGAATAATTAACATGTGCATTGATTGTACACTAAATCAGAATATTAAAGAAAGAAACAGGTTACAAATGTCACTGTCTCACACTAATCATAAATTATTAATATAGGGTCGATTTGAAGCAAATACTTACCTTGGTACCATCGATCTTATCGAGCAGGGCAAAAAGATGTTTTCTAGCATGATCTTGTATTCGAGAAATATTAACTTTTCCTCCGGATAAATGGGTGGATGACATTTCAGCGAATACACACCGACTCCCCCTTTCCTCTCCTCTCCCCTCCCCTCGCCAACCCATGGGCGAACATATTGCAATTGAAGTTTTGAAACGTACCGCTATATTTTTCATGCTCAATTCTAATATCAATTGTAAATCACGCAACGTCTTGTCACTTGTCATTTTTCTGCTTGGCCAATCCAAACATATGTCGTGGCCCAAACTTAAGCCCTAAATTTGCTTCTAGATCGTAAAACAAAGATGTTAAGCATTTGTCGTAAACATTCAACATCTTCCTAAAAGAGTTGAGAAGAATTTTGTATCCCTTGACATTTGTCATTGATGTAGTGTTACTGACAATAAGCTACAAAGACAGAAACCACAAACCAGACAAGACGGTCGGTATAGTCTCCATAACCTGTATTCGTAGTTGAAACAGTTCCTTTCTTTTTATTTATAGGGGGGAGAGTTAAAATACATTAACTAATTCACTAATAATTATTTAAGACGAGGAAGCTCACTAATACCAGTCTGAAATGAGAACTGAATTTTGTTCAGTTGTACAGATTTTCAAATCTATGGTTAAAAAACGATCGTGTAATTATTAGATTGTTTTCTATATCTCCTCCAGCAATGAGCCGTTCCACAAGAAGACGTCAAGAAACATCTAGGACTAGTACAGCAGCTAATGGGGATGTTGAAGAGCAACACAACATTATGCCTTCAGGACCAAATGCTGAAATCCCCAGTGACATACGAGGCGACCGTTGCAATATTGCAATCCTTTTTTTCTTGTACCTTTTGCAAGGCATTCCAATGGGCTTAGCTGCTGCAATTCCTATGCTAATGCAATCTCATGGTGTTAGCTACAAACAGCAGGTTTGGAATGATTTTAATTTGCAAACTCTTTCTGCAGTTATGTACAACATTGGCTAAATACTTTCCTATTTTTTTACAGGCTGAGTTCAGTTTAGTGAATTGGCCTTTCAGCTTAAAACTTTTGTGGGCCCCTATTGTTGATTCCATCTACTCAAACCGTTTTGGCAGAAGAAAGTCATGGCTTATTCCTGCCCAATTTCTTATTGGCTTCTTTATGATTTTCCTAGGGGCAAATGTTGACTCATGGCTTGGAGATGTAGGTGTTTTCACTGTTTGCTTTTAATTTTTGTTGTAATCTTGTCTTGGATAAATCATTCTTTTCTCTTATTAAACTTCTAATTATTTTATTGTTACAATTTTTCTAGGGTGCAGAAGAAAAGGCAGAGCCATGTGTTGGTTTCCTTACTTTAATGTTTTTCATCCTTAACTTCTTGGCTGCTACCCAGGATATTGCTGTGGATGGCTGGGCCCTTACAATGCTTAAGAGGTAAGTTTGTGGATAGGTAAAATTTTCTAAGCAGTCTTTTATTGCTATGAAGTAAAAATTTAAAATGAAGTACAAATTCTGTATACCTACCTACTAAGGTTAATCATTGTTTTCCTTTTCTTGCTGCTGTCTCAGACGGAATGTTGCCTATGCTTCAACATGTAACAGTGTTGGACAATCAGCTGGCTATTTCTTTGGCTATGTTGTTTTCATGGCTCTTCACTCACCAGATGTCTCTAACAAGTACTTGCGTTCTGTTCCTCAACCAAATGGTCTTGTCACTATATCAAGTAAGTGCTAAAATTTCTACACTAAAATAGGCTACAACATTTTTGTTAACTTAAATTTTTAAAAGTGGGATGAGCATTTTAGTTATTTTCTTTTAGTATCTCTGAAATTTGCAGTGCATTTTGTTTTTGCCATAGAACTGGATTATTGTGTTGGCTGACTGCTTGCTTGCATACTTCAAACCAGATGATTCCAAAAAATTTCTTTAATTTTGAATTTGTTTTCCTCATATTTTAAGGTTTTTTAAACATGTGGGGATGGGTATTCCTCACAGCTACTGTGCTAGTAGCCATTTTGAAGAGAGAACAAGTTGTTCATAACCCTGAGCATGAACCAGAGCCAAGTCTTGGTTTCTATCGTGCCTATGGTTTACTTTGGGATATCAGCAAACTTCCCTCCATCAGAGTACTAGCATTCATCCTTTTGACAGCTAAGGTGAGTAACAAATTATGCTAATAAACACTAATCAGTCGTTTTCCTAGAATTAAATTTTATTAAGAGTTTCATATTTAAATACCAACATTTCTTATTTCAGATTGGATTCAGTGCTTGTGATGCTGTGACTGGTTTAAAACTGGTAGATGCTGGCGTCCCTAAGGAACATTTAGCATTTTTAGCTGTCTTACTGGTTCCTTTACAGATCATGCTTCCTATTGCTATTTGTAAATACACCACAGGATCACGCCCATTAGATGTTTATATAGCTGCAGTACCTTATAGGTAAGTGTGTTTGAAGTATGTTTGTTTTACAATGAAAATAGCAAGCAAGCTTGAAGAGCCTTTTTTTCTTTTATAATTCTTGTTTTGTTGCAGGCTCTTTTTTAATGTGGTGGCAGGAGCAATTGTGTATTTCACACCAAGCTTTATTAATGATAATGGAGATGTACCTCTCTATTACTACATAGGTTTGCTCCTGTTTTATACATGCCATCAAGTAAGTATTGCTACATTTTTTAAAAGTCATCTGAGTGATGAGTTTTGTCATTTTTCTGAAATTGTTTTTGTTCTTCCAGATTACCCTCTATATGATGTTTGTTGCTATCATGTCATTCTTTGTAAGAATTAGTGATCCCGCTGTTGGTGGGACTTACATGACTCTCTTAAATACTTTGGCAAACATGGGAACCACATGGCCCTCTACGTTGTCACTCTACATTGTTGATTCATTAACATTCCGAGGCTGTTCCTCTTCTTTGTTATCAAATAATGGTTGTTCTTTGCCGAATGAAGTTAAGGTAAACTGAAATAGTGATTCTTTTTTCTTTTATGTATCTTATTTTCTAAAGCTTTTAATTTTACTCTCCTATTATTTTACTTTTTCTAGGCTTGTGAAGCTGCTGGTGGACATTGTACAGTTCAATTGGATGGTTACTATGTGGAAATGGCATTGTGTACAGTGCTTGGCCTTATGTGGCTTTGGTGGGCCAGGCCTAGAATTCAAGGTCTTCAAGCTAAAGAAGTCAGAGAGTGGAAGGTCCAAAGGCAAAGAATTCGGTAGCAAATCGTGTGAAGTAGCTTCCCAACACCATAATGATATGAGACATTCACCCTATATTATATTTCTATTCTGACCATCATATATTTATTCGCTGTGATAACTGTGCAGTTGAAATCCTTCCGTTTTATGCAATTGTTACTGAGACACAAAAATCAGGATCATATTAGGTATAATTTATTTTATAGGGTGATTTTGAGGAAAGTGAAACAGTTATTGTTGATGGATTTAGTCTTGTCTTGACGAATCTAAAACTAAAAGGTAACTTACTTTTCCTGCTGTTGAGGTACCAACTATATGGCGTAAGCATTGATTCCACAAAACTAAATCCATCTCCAGTGGGTGTCAACCCATTTTTGGGGTGTTTTGTTTGATGTTACATGTTAGAGTCTAAATGGTAAATATTGATCTCTGATCTTTTTCCATAATGCTGTCTCAGGTACACCTGAGAGGTCGGTTTTAATTTTTATCTCAATTAAAGACAAGCAGAGTTAAAACTGAAGATATCCATGTTAAAACCTCTTTAGAAAATATTTATTTGTTTTGTTTAATGCCTGAGTCAGCACTGATGAGTTAAATCATTAGGCGGAGGTTGTGATTTTCAATTTTTTTGTGGACCTCAGGGTTTTCTTTTCTTTTTTTAAGAAAAACAGTGAGAGTATATCTGTTAATTAGGTATTATCAGTAAAATAAACAATTCAGTTGTTTGCTACTTAACAAGAAAAAGTGGTATGACATATGTGAACTGAATTTCTTCGGCGTGATTTTTCATTCACATCATTTCTCTGAAGAGTATGAGTGTCCTGCTGCTGTTGTATTTTATTGACGTGAGTATTAATCACCTTTCATTATATTTCAAACAAATACTGTGCACTGTGCAGTATTGGTATTGTCTTCAATATATTCTGTAACTTCGTTTTTACCGTAAGTGCAAAGAGCATTGACCAATAGATTACTGTAGTTGGACATGTAAGACTATAATGCTTTGCACTGAGTTACTAAATTGCTTTTGTTAATATGATAACAGTTGCATTCTGTGATACTTGCTTGTGTGGTGTGAGATTTGTTTTGTCAGTAGTGTGCTGTGCGAAGATAAATCTATATTTCTTTATTTTAAAATATCTTTTTATTATCATCATGTTCTTATTTTAAAAATTTATGAACTCTTGTCTCCACAGTCAGAGTTATAGATACCAACACAGTCTTTGTTACAGTTCATATTAATATTTGATCAATTTGTAATTTTTACAGTAGTTTCCTAGGCTACGTAAGTACATAGTACACAGCCGACATCGAAAAAGAAGATTACAGTATGTGAAAGAGTAAGGAATGCGAGAAGCCACTACTACAGAAATCAAGATGTTTGCATCTTTCTTGGGTGTAAATATTGAAAAGACAATAAATCAGTAGTAGAATAACAGGTTCAGAGGAGAAAAAAAGTGAGGTTTAAGTTATTTAGTGAAGAAAAGTAAAGCAAAGACCAAGGAAATCATTGTTGCAGGCAAGAGCCCCCAAGAGCATGAGGAAGCCATGGCCCTCAGGGATTGTAACTCAGGTAAAGAAAGATAAGATTGAGACTGAGATAGGTGTAAAGGAAGAGAAAAGGCAAGCCACACATGAGACTAAAAAGTGGATGAAAGAAAATGTAAATGGAAGAAAACATGACTAGAGATGAAAAGGAATAAAACGAAATATAATCATGATAAAAGCTAAGAAAAGGGCAGAAAAATGTAATGGGAAACTGAAAAATTTCACCAATAGAATAGAAGAAGAAAGAAGTGGGAAAAGGAGAAAACAGAATGAGACATAAATGATAAAGGTAAAGATAGAGAGAAAGGGAAGGAAGAAAATTGAGATGAGATAAAGAATGAATGGAAAGAAGAATATGAAGTATGTAGGTAAAGAAAGTTGTAGAATACAGTGAAAAGAAGGAAGGGAAATCATAGTGAAAGAAGTAGAAAGAAAATAAAATGTGAAATGAATTGACAGGAGATATGGTGAACAAGAAAGCATGGTAGATGGAGTGAGATGACTTAAAATACAATGATACAAACGACAATTCAGAAAATGAAAAGGTGAATGAAAGTCAGACACGAAGTAATCTCGTTTTGAAGAAGGAAATGAACTATCTCTTCAAAGGATAGTCAGACAAACTAGAAAGGATATTTTAGACCAAAGAAAAAGTAGATAAAGAGGCTGGGGCTGTGTACCTGTACTTCTGAGATTTAGGTAAGATGATAATACATGATGAGATAGTCTTCAACGCATTACACTGAAACCCCTAGCAAAAGAAAAGAAGAGTTCAATATGATATTATAAAAGAAATAAAGGAAAAGTACAAATTGCAGACTGAAACAGTTCAAATCACATTATTTGAAGAGTTTTTGTGGACTAGACAGCACAGATATGTAGCCTTGCACATGATTAAAGTATCTCATGTACATGTATAATTTTCAATAGAGACGCTCTAGCAGAAATAGAAACAAAGAAATGGTTGTTGGTCAGAGAAAAACAAAATAATGAGGTCCTGTTTTACATACTAGTGAAGAGGTTGACAACAGTAGAATATTTCAATTGTTTTAGTTCAGAGCACAAAATAGCAGAGACAGTCTTCGAAGAATTACTTAGCAGTAAAATTATCACAGGAAGCGCAGCTCAGCTTGAGTAATAAGATGATCAAGAAGTGCTAGGTATTTGTACAAGAGGAAAGATATACAATCACAGATAGAGGCGGCTTTAGTTTCGGCGTTGTCAGTATCCGATAGAGCCATGTTAAGCGAGTCACATTTGGAATCACAACAGAAAATTGAAAAGACACGCCAAAGCAAGTGGTCCTTCAAGAGATTTTCTCAACAATAAAAACTTTTTCAGTTTTCCTCGATTCCTGCCTCTGGACATGACATTCCGCAAACTATGGAATAAGGGTGGAAGTACCAGTAAGATGAAAAGTGAGTGAAAAAATTGAATCATAGAGAAAATTAAAAGGACAGAGAAAATAGACAGATGTTGAAAAAGCAGAGGGAGGGGGGGTAAGTGTCTAGAAGACCGAAAAATTCACAAAGGCAGTAAACAGCTAAGAGAGAAGAAAAGTTCATAGTAACAGAAATAGGAGGAAGTGGAATAAAAGAAGAAGAAAAGAGAAAATGAAATATGCTGAAGATGCATAAAATTCTAATTCATATAGCATACACAAAGGAAGGTTTTCAAGCAAAAAATGGAGAAGATTAGGAAAAAGATAGAGACGATCTACAAAATTCAAAGGAAATAGGAAGAGAAAGTTCAGTATTGGAAATATAGGAAGAACGAAAAAGAGTGGAAAAGTGAAAAGACAAAAGAACAGGAAAACAAAATTATAGTTCATAGCATAGAAATGAGAAGGGGATGAAATGCAGGGAGGAATGGGTGATCGAGAATAATTGAAAAATGAAACAAATAAAAAAATAAGAAAAGGTGGAATATAGAGGAAACTAAGACAAAAGTCTAAGAGAAGCCCCTATTCTTCAGAGGAAATAACCAGAGAAGAAAAACTTGACAAGAAATAAAGAAGATTAGAAAAAAGAAGAAAGTAAAGGAATTAAAAGAAAAAGGTAAAAGCACAGTGACAGAAAAGAATGACAGTGTGGATAAAATGAAAGAGAAGGAAAACGATATAAAGGCAAACTACAACAAATCAAAGATCAGTCTAAGTAGAGAAAAGTTTGAAAGGGGGGAGAAATAGACAGAAAATTATAGAGGAATAAAATAGGAGTAAAGATGATACAAAAAAGGAGTTGAAACAAAGAAGAGAAGAAAAGAAAAGAAAATGGGAAATAAGCACAGGAAAAAAAGTAAAGAAGAGAAAGTAGTAAGAGAAGTCAGAAGAAAAGAGACAAGGAAAAAATAGATGAAGTAAGTGTTGAAAGAAACAAAAGCGACAGAAAAAAAGTTTTAAGTAATAGAGAAAAGAAGGACAAAATCAAAAGATATAAGAAAAGAGGAAGAGGAAAAGAGGAAGAGGAAAAGTGATCCGAATGCGAGGGTTGCGGCTGTCCAGAGGCAAATTCGATCCCTCAAATATTTAGACTAATTTACATTTACAACAAGAAATTTATAAGACATCTCGGAGGCAAGTTCGTCGATTGGAAGTCCACAGCGCGGGATGCTACTGCTTCTTGGCGACTCGGAACCCGGAGAAGCTGAGAGTCGGGGCGGTGGTGCTGTCGGGCGCCTGACTGCCGCCCTCCAGGAATACGGCCACCGTCTCGCCGAGCTCCATGTCGAGCAGCACGACGTGCTGCGGCCCGGACACCACCGGCGTCCACGTCGAGGCCCCCGCCGCCTTCTTCTTGAGCACGAGCCTGTAGAGAGCGGGCCAGAGCGTTACAATCGCATTCCAGACGCACCCGCGATAAGCTGTCTGGTCTTCTGAGACCCGAGCTTGCAGGCCTTTCCTCATCACGATGGTGATCGCCACCGGGACCCCGCGGAGCAGCTCCCGGTCGGCGTGTTACTCACTTGGCCGCGGCGTCACCGGCGAACGCGAACTGGTAGGTGCCGGGGCAGTAGCAGACGAACTCGCCGTCCTCGGGCTTCCAGCCGACGCCCTTGTCCAGCAGCGTGGTGCGCAGCGCCAGCGGCCGGTCGGCCTGCGCCTTGGCCTGGCCGCGCTGCCCGGCGCCGGAGAAGGCCACCGCCCCGGAGCACTGGCTGGCCGTGGCCAGCTTCTTGGCGCCCAGCGTGGTGGTGGCCGTGCCGTCGGTGGGCGCGGTGGACTTGCGGGCCGCGTCCGGCACGGCGCCGAGGGTCAGGCCGGCGCACAGCGCGCTGCGGGAGGAGAGAGGAGAGGCAGGTGTCAGTAGAGATCAGAGCAGCACGGCACGGAGCTGGGGCGCGCGAGGTGCACGCCTCGGCCGACAACGGACTTGACTTTCACGCGACGGAAAACATGATCGCGGCGCGAGTGTTGGCTTTACCCTTAATGAGAGCGCCTTCAGAGCGGCGGCCGGCCGGGCCGGGGGCGTACACGGGCGAGGGCGTGCGGGCCACGGCCTCATTGCCGACCAGCCCGGCCGGCCCGGCCGCCGTGGAACAATGGGGCCAGGGCGGGCGAGCGCTGCGGGGGCGCGGCCGACCGGGCGGCACGGCCCGCCGCGCCGCGACAGTCGGAGGGGAGGTCGGAGGTCAGGCGCGGTGCAGTGTGCGCCGCGGGGCGGCCAGTGAGCGGCCCCGACTCAATCTGTCTGTCCCCACCCCCCCCCGTGCCTACAGTCACACACGTACTGGACTCTGCCTCGCTGTCAGCGCGGCGCCCCCCGCCCCGGAAGCCCTGGCCGCGAGTGTGGTAATCAGAGAGCATTATCGAGAGCACGCTCCGCAGCGCTGGCCGCGCTTGGCTCCAGTCCCCGGGGCTGGGCTGGGCTGCACGCGCCGGGCCCGCCGCGCCGCCGCGCCTTTCTCCAGAGCAGCATGGACTGGAGCTGGACTTGGGAGCTGGACCAACCATGCTCTGCTTCCCGCTCCGCGTCGCTCACCGCTGTACTCGCCAATAGTCACATGATGCAATGGCAGCGCACCATTTTAATGCAGTGCGCTGCCGCAAGTCTGTTTGCTCCGCCAATCCCTGTTAGTCACGGCGTACTTCGGTAGACTGGGCTGCCGCCCCGCCCCGCCCTGCACCAGCTCCGCGGGCGCCTAGAGAGGGGCGTGGCTTGCGACGGCCCGTTTGGCGCTCTACGGCGAGTAATGCGAGTTTTATGCCCGTTCCAAAGTCAAAGCCCTCCGCGAGTAAAAGGGAGCGGGCTGGTTAGAGACGCGGCTCGGCTCGGCCTCCACCGCGTTGCGTCGCACCGAGAGGCTTTCGTAAGGAGCGGCGCGGGGAGCTCGACATTTAGCTCCTTTGGAACACCCCTCCCCGCCGTCCCGCCCCGCCCCGCCTTGCCCCCCGTGGTGTTCCCGGGCGGATATATCTCGCACACGATGTGCTTCTCTGCGGCAATGCGTCTCGCCTCGTCCTGCCGAGGTCGCAACGCGGTGGTGCGGCGCGCGCAGCAGGCCGCCGAGTGCGCCGTGCTGGGCGGCTAATCTCCGGCACGGCCAGCACGCGGCCCTGGCCCGGCGGGGGGCGGGGTGACCGTCAGCTGTCACGGGCCGGGCAGGGCGCGTGCCTC